>NW_020201304.1:29451-44436 GCF_001531365.2 Cynara cardunculus var. scolymus | reverse complement strand
GGGTATAAATTAGAGCATTTGGTACTGTATAGGACTTTTCGGATAATTTCGGACCGGAACCGGACTTTCTAAGCAACTGCCGGAAATTCTTAAAAATTTCTCAACTAAACTAATCTAACCAACTCCTAATCGATAAAATAACTTCAATAATACTATTATAATCTTAATAATAGCTAACCTGAGATTTCGAATTTGAGTGCTGTCACACTTCCGGTGCATTGGTTAGTCCGAATGGCATAACCAAAAACTCATAATGACCATATCGGGTTCTGAATGCTGTTTTGGGAATGTTTTCTTCCCAAATTCTTACTTGATTGTATGCAGATCGCAGATCAATTTTGGAATAGTATACCCCACCTTGGAGTTGATCAAACAGATCATCGATTCTAGGAAGAGGGTATCTATTCTTCATGGTCAATTTATTAAGTTCCCTGTAATCAATGCACATTCGTATTGACCCATCTTTCTTTTTAACGAATAGAACCGGTGCACCCCATGGTGAGTAACTTGGTCTTATAAATCCCTTWTCTAATAACTCCTGGAGTTGATTTGACATTTCTTGCATCTCCGATGGTGCAAAACGATATGGTGCCTTTTCCACTGGGGCAGCTCTAGGAATTAAGTCGATACTGAATTCGAATTGTCTTGGTGGGGGTAGTCCTAGTAAATCCTTAGAAAATACATCAGAAAACTCCCGAACTACAGGGAAATCTTCAATACCTTTCTCCTGGACCTTCCCATCAATCACATGTGCTAGAAATGCAGCATAATTCTTTTTCAAGTAGTTTCGCATTTTCATGCATGATATTATCTTAACTCTTTGATTTGACTTATCTCCTTGAATCACAATTGGGTCATTTCAATCTTGAGGAATCTGGATAACCTTATCCGAACAGACAATTTCAACTTGATTTTTGGATAGCCAATCCATACCTATAACTATGTCAAAACTTCTTAGTTCAATAGGAATAAGGTCTATGCTAAAATCCTTATTGGCTAAACTTAGAGTGCAATCCATAATTATGTTTCTAGCCTTAATTTCTTGACCATTGGCAAACTCAATTACATAAGCTTCTTTTAACCTTTGGGACTTTAGGTTAATCTTCGGCTTAAAGTCCAGTGATACAAAACTTCTATCTGCCCCTGAATCAAATAAAACTAATGCAAATTCATTATTCAAGTGAAACGTACCTGAAACCACATTGGGATCATATCTAGCTTCTTTGGCTCCGATCTCAAACGCTCTGCCCCGTGCATGACCTTCTGGGTTTCCTTGACTAGTTGGTCGGGTTTGGGTTGCATTTGTTCCCTGTTTTCTCTTTGGGCATACATTCCTCATATGATCAGGGCTCCCACATTCAAAGCATGATCGTCTTCTGCAATCCTTTGTTGTATGACCCCCTAGGTGGCATCTTTGACAAATGATGCAATTCCCCCGATCCGGATATTTGCATCTATTGCGCTTAGTCGTGCCTCCTTGATTTACCACCTGTGTCTGTGCCCCAAAATTTCTTACCACTCTCCTGTTCTTGTCAAATTTCCCCCAGATCTTCGATCCCCATGCTCCTCCATTTTTCTCTTTCCCTTAGCGAATTCTCCAGATCGAATAGCATTATTCGTGAGCTTGGTGGCAATGTCTATTGCCTCCTGAAGAGTCTTTGGATTTGCCGAGGTGATGTTTCCTCTAATCTCTGGAGACAATCCCCAAATATATCTCTCAATGCGGACTTCCTCCGGTGTCACTAAATGTGGTACTAGATTCGCTAACTCATGGAATCGGGCCGTATAAGCAGCTATATTTTCCCCTTTCATTTCATGATTCCATAACTCCMTTTCTAACTTTTGGAGTTCACTTCTTGGGCAATATTCATCCTTGAGTAGTTTCTTGAATTCATCCCAAGAAAGCTGGTTAGCTGCTTCCCGACCCATAGTTTGTACCAATGTATTCCACCAGGTAAGTGCCCTTCTTTGTAACAAAAATGCCGTATATTCTACTTTATTTCCTTTAGTACATTTACTCATGTGAAGAACATATTTCATACTCTCGAGCCATGATAATAATCCTACTGCTCCTTCGGTTCTATCTAATTCTTCCGGGTTGCAAGTTCTAAAAGATTTATAAGTGCATTCCCTAGCCGCCCTCGGCTCTGGATTGTTTGGCTGGTTAGCATTCAGGCCAGCAGCCACTTGACTGACTATGTCGGGGAGTGCAGCCAAAAGTTGTTCTGACACAAGTCGTGCAACTTCAGCCAAAAGGCCTAAGTCATAAGGGAATTCATAATTTTTATTGCAATAACAATGATGATAACTTCCAGTCATTTAAATGATGCCAAGAGTGTTCATCGGACGGGAAAATTTTAGTATTTATATAACTAAACAGATTGATCTCATATGCACCATGAATTGATGTAGTTAAGCATTTATCAAAAAGATAATATGCATTCATAGATGATTGTGGTTACAAAAACAAGTTCTTGAGTTTCTACGCAAGGGTGGATTTTCTATCACTAGACAATGTTTCTAGAATAGTAACCAGCCTATCAGCATTCCTAACAACAACATCAATATTCCACTCAGCACCACACACTTGTACAACTTTATAATCTCTCGCCTCGCTGTAATGACAACATCTGTGTTTCTCATCATTCGTTGATGGTGTGCTTCCATCACATCGGATAGATTGTTCAGAATGTGGTGATGATATCCCAGCCGGGTCTGGTGAGTCTGAGTATCTTATGCAATTCTCTACACCCATTCTCGTTCAGCCGGGTTCATGCCCTGGGCATAGGATGCAGGCACTCCAGTCACTATTTGAGATATCCTGTGCCCCTGCTATGGTCGTGATGGCTCTCCTCTTACTATAGAGGAATTCTCAAATATCACTCATCGAGGCAGTGGAATACTTTTCCTCGGTGTAACTCTAATCCTGGAACCATGATAAGTTTGGGGTGGGACATTGGTTACTGGTTTCGATGGGGGTAACAAGGATGCTGGTGGGGAAGTAGATGCTCCACTAGTCATCGTGTCCTCTTGTTCATATGGATATATCTCTTCATTGCGGGATGAGTTTCTTCTAGATCGGCGAACCGCGTAACCGGATTTGTCGACCAAGTATTCACTAGGATCGGATGACGCCATAGTGATCTGCGACATTAATAATCTTATTTACTAAATATACCATCTAACAAATGCTTGGTGATACAATGGAAGCTTCTAAGAAAGACTTAAAGGTGGCAATCAAACTAGAATTTCTATCTAGAAAGTCTCTGGTTGCACTACCAGAGCTTCTGGTTGCATGACCAGAGCCTCTGGTTACATGACCAGAGCCTCTGGTTCATCTTACATAGAAAGGGATTTCTCATCCATCGGCCCTCTGGCAAACCAATGGAATTCTATTTCCTCAACCGCTGGTTCAACATCCATACTTAGAATAATAATGGATTTCTCGTCCATCGATCCTCTGGTTCCTCATACTTTGCACTTACCAGAGCCTCTGGTTGCATGACCAGAGCCTCTGGTTCAACTTACATACTTTCAAAAGTACTACGAAACCCGTCCATCGGTCTCTGGTTTCTTACACTTTACAAGGAAACCTCTAACCCGTCATCTCTGGTCCTTCTAACCAGAGCTTCTAGTCTATCCTGATCACTTAATCATACAAGGGATTTTCTACCCATCGCCTCTTGTTCTTCTAACCAGCGCTTCTGGTTCAATCATCGATACTTAACAAAATAAGGGATTTTCTACCCATCGCCTCTGGTCCTTCTAACCAGCACTTCTTGTCCAACATGGACGCTTAACAAAATAAGGGATTTTCNTCGCCTCTGGTCCTTCTAACCAGCACTTCTTGTCCAACATGGACGCTTAACAAAATAAGGGATTTTCTACCCATCGCCTCTGGTCCTTCTAACCAACACTTCTGGTCTAACATGGACACTCCTTCACTTCTGGTCGGTCTAGGGCAATGGATATTCATAATGAGTGCCACATATAAAATCATGCTTTTCATAACAATTTCTTTACTGGAGCATATCTCTAGTACAACCGATTAAGTTCTTCTTATTATATGTAAATTAAACACAGGTGATCAGGCTTTGTTTAATCGGCATATAATAACGTGACCCGCTTTAAAATCATATGATTCTAAATTACTCGAAAACCATTTTGAATTTTTTTTTTGGTTATAGTCGATGGTTTTTAAAGAAAACCAACGTTCTTTATAACTGAGGCTCTAATACCAAATTTGTCACACCTCGCTAAAGCAGAATAACGAGATGTAACAGGTAAGCGAGTCACAGCAACAGTTAATCAATAACACCTTTCAAATTTTACAAAGATAAATCGAGTTTAACACCATAACCAAATTTGGGATAAATACAACTTTTACAAAATACTTCAATTGTGAACTTAACCGATCTTGCGACAAGTATGCTTCCAAAATACTTATTTTCTTACTTACTACCTGAAAATCATGGAACATAAAACGAGGTCAACTACAAGAGTTGGTGAGCTCATGGGTTTTCACATGCACAAAACTTTACAATGCATAAATCATTTACTAGCAAACATATACATAAACTTTTGCACTTAATAAATGTAAATCTACCGCGATGTTTATACTTGGGACGCTACTGAGCCTTACCTGACCAATGTGCCCCATTATTTTACGAACGACCATAAGTAGCCCGTACACTTACTTAGGTTCCACAGTTCGTAGTAGTACTAATTCAGCGGTGGTCCAAATTCCACATGATTAGACCAATAACACCTAGGTAATGTGCACCCCTTTCTGGGTGGGACTGTCAAGACAATAGCGGCTATCCACAATACCACGGCCCGGGGACATGCCCGAGTTAACAAGTAGCGTTTACGGACGGGGACTTTATTTGGAAACATACTCCCAAGCACATCAATTTAGCATTTATTCAATAGTGCACAGTCAATGTTTCAAATTGCTTTAAAACCTCCTTACAATTCCATAAATTGATTCTATAGTTTTTATTTTAACTTGTTGAATGTTGTCCGGATTATCCCTAAACCGGACAAGGGTTGGGCGGTTTAAGCCCTAAACCGGACAAGTGTTAAGCGGTTTAGTTTAAACCGGTTAAGTATTGAGCAATTTATGAATTGAAATTATGTAAGTGTTTTGATCGGAGAAGTATGAATACGACTAAAGGGTGACCGGTTTATTTATAAATTGTATAAATTTTGACTAAGTGTTGTCCGGATTGGTAATCCGGATAAAGTGTTGAAAAATCAAAATGGTAAATCGGACATAGTGACTAGAATTGTCCGGATTAGTAATCCAGCCAAAGTTTGACCGGATTAATGTGATGACTTATTAACTGATTAAATTATTTATATCAGAATTGGGAATTTTAATGGTGATCTTGAACTGATAGTAATTCTATTGATTGCGGTCTATTTTATATGGAATTATTTGGAAAAATATTTTGATGAGGAAATAAGGGTGGCATAACAAGGAGAGGTGTACCATGGGATAAGGGTGGCATATCTAGGAGAGGTGTACCATGGGATAAGGGTGGCATATCAAGGAGAGGTATACATTTGGATATAAGGGTGGCATTTGTATATGTATTATGAAATATAACTCTTACTATTATATCCCTTAAGATTACCGTGGTTTGGAATCTTTATTTCTTTGTGATTTAATGACTTAGAATCAGGGTTCTTAATGGAAATCATAGTCTGGATGTTATAGAAGAGGAGTTAACAGGTTTGACCTGAAACTTTGATTAAATCTTATTTGATTTAAGAGGTTTAATAGTGACATTCTAATAATTGATTAGTGTAAACCTGTTTGGATTTGATGTATTGATTGCAAGCAGAGAATTTGGCTTGAAAAGTGAAAGGTATTGATATCATGTTCTTACTTGTTCATATATTTGTTATATATATGAAAAGATGTTTTACTTAAAGGTTTTGGTGATTTTCACCCTGCAATGACATAAATAGGGTAGCTCACTAGACCTTTCGGTCTAACCCTCGTTTTGTGATTTTAATTTGTATTGCAGGAAGTGCTGAAGGTAAGGAAAAAGGAAAAATGTTATAATTTCCCTATATGTTTTCCTGCATGAAGATTGGATGATGATATATAAAGTTTTGGTAGATGGACGTGGTTTAGTACAAGAATTTGTATTTTTAACTTTTGGACCATGTATTTTATTCTGGTAGATTCTTGTATTAAGGGAACGATGTGGGGTATAAACATGTATTTCTCTATATGAAGTATATGTTACATGTAATGTATGGAATGGGATTTTATAAAAAGTGGTATCAGAGCCTGAGTTTAAGGGATTTACGTGTTTTATTGCATGTTAAGGGTCGCGGACATAGTTAGTACCATTGGAAATAAATATGATGAGTTGAAAGAACAGTATGTAAGGTAAATTTTAATTACATCTGGCCAGTGTAATTATGAATTTACAGGTACATATATGAACTTGAATACTTCATTATATTTGGGAATGTGAATACGTGATTGCTAACACTAAAATTTGTAGATGTCTAGCCAAACTCGGAGATTTGAAAGAACGGCTCGACCGGAGTCTGAGGAAACGGAAGAGTCACCCGTTAATCTTCCGACTAGCACGTCCGGAAATAGAGGTCGGGGGAGACCAAGGGGACGAGGCAGAGGAATAACTCAGTCTCAGGGAAGGGATCAGACCGAAGTTCATTCTGAACATGAAGAATCCCATTTTGGGAATGTTTAGGAAAGATCAATGCCACACCCAGAATATGTGACCAGGGATATGTTGGTAGAAGAACTGGGGAAGTTACGAGAAACTTTGACATCCATCACGGGAATACCAGCTAGGGAGGAAATAGAGAGAGTAGAAGTTCATCCCTCGATACCGGTTACCCATAACAAGGAGGGAGATATCAAAATGTTTTTGCATGCAAGCCACCAACATTTTCTAGAGAAAGGGATCCAGTGAAAGCCATGTGCTGGATCAAAGAAATGGAATTTGTGTTCAACACCATTAGGTGTCCGGAAACAAATAAAGTTTGATTTGCTGTTTCAGTTTTGAAATCAAATGCTTTGTTCTGGTGGGAAGTTGAATCATCGTCTAGAACGGATGTTTTACAGACATTATCTTGGACAGAATTTGTGAATCGATTTAAAAATCAGTTTTGTCCCAAGACAGCAGTGAGACAAAAGAAAGAAGATTTTCTGAAACTAGAACAGGGAAATGGAACAGTTCGGTAATATACTAAGAAATTCATTGAGTACTCTTGATTTGCCAAACAATATGTTTGAACAGAATCCAGGAAGATAGAAAGGTACATCTGGGGTATGAAACCCTCAATCAGAGAGTTTGTAATTGCTATGAACCCCAATACCTTTTCGCCGACGGTAGATGCGGCTGAAGTGATAGAACGAAATAAAACTCGGCAATCAGATGGAAAGGTTGTAGAAAAGAGAAGATGGGAAGGGCCTTTGTCTAATTTTCGAGGGCCAAAAGCAACAAAATATGATAACACATCTGAGCAGAAGATAAGTGAGAAAGTTTGTTCCCAATCTTGACTGGTTCATCAGGGTGAGTGCAAGATGGACCCAATAAAATGTTATAAGTGTGGTGAACCAGAAGTTGCCCAGCTAACCGAAGGTGTTTTAACTGAAATTCTTCGGATCATATTCGACCAAATTGCCCATTATTAAGAACTCCATGGTTAACAATGGGGAGTAATGCGTCGGGTACTCGGGCAAGGTCTTCGGTAAACAGAGGAGGGAAAAGAGAAGCACGGGGGCGGTACTTCCAAATGACAAAAAACGAGGCAGAAGCATCATCGGATGTAGTAACAGGTACATTCCTTCTGAATTCAATACGTGCTAAGGTGTTTTTTGACTCTGGTGAAAACTTTTCGTTTGTATCCTCATTATTTGCCCAAACCGCATGTTTGAATTATGTGTTACTTGATGATGAATTAGTAGTTGATACTGCTAATAGTCAGGAAACTGTTACTAGTCTGTTGAACAACTATATTATTGATATTGAGGGCTGTAAACTACTGAATCGGTTATTCCCTATGTCGATGAAGGAATTTGATGTAGTGGTGGGTATGGATTGGTTGGCAAGGTATCAAGCTAGTATTGTTTGTAATCAGAAAATAATCAGAATTACTCTGCCAGACCAAACAACAGTTGTTATTTATGGTGATCGTCAGCATCACCATACTAGTATTTTGACGGTAATGAAAGCTCAGAAAAGTATTTGGAATAGATGCTAGGGATATTTGGCATACGTAATTGATATGAAGAAAGAGAAGAAAAAAGGAATCAATTATGATTGTTGACGAATATCCAGAAGTCTTTCCAGAAGACTTATCTGGATTACCACCAGACTGAGTCATTGAATTCCGAATTGATCTTGTACCAGGGGCTACACCAGTAGCAAAATCACCGTACCGGTTAGCTCCATCTGAATTGAAGGAATTGGTTGCACAGTTGAAAGATTTAACAGACAAGGGATTTCTTAGACCCAACACTTCAGCTTTGGGTGCTTCGTTCTTAATTGTCAAAAAGAAAGATGGGTCTATGCGAATGTATATAGACTATCGTGAACTAAATTAGTTGACAATCAAAAACAAATATCCTTTACCAAGGATTGATGACTTGTTCGATCAATTGGTGAGAGCAAGTTATTTTTCCAAGATTGATTTAAGGTTAGGGTATCATCATCTCAAAGTTAGGGAAGAAGATGTTGCCACAATAGCATTCAGAACTAGGTACGGGCATCATGAATTCTTAGTTATGTCGTTCGTCTTAACTAATGCGCCCACAACCTTTATGGATTTGATGAATAGGGTATGTAAGGAATGCCTTGATAAATTCGTTATTGTATTTATTGATGATATTCTTATATACTCTAAGACCGAAAAAGAGCATGCGGAACATCTTCGTTTGATATTAAAATTAATGAGAAGGGAAAAGTTGTACGCAACGTTATCTAAAAGTGAGTTCAGGTTAAGAGAAGTACAATACCTGGGTCATGTCATCTCAAAAGCAGGGGTAAAAGTAGATCCAGCAAAAAAAGAAGCAGTTGCTAGATGGGAAGCTCCGAAAACTCCATTAGAAGTCCGAAGCTTTTTGGGATTAGCCGGCTATTACCGTAAGTTCATTCAGGACTTTTCTAAGATAGCCGTGCCATTGAATAAATTGACTCGGATGAACATCAAATTCCAGTGGGAAGAAGAACAACAAGAAACATTTCAACTGTTAAAAGATCATCTTTAAAGCGCATCGATATTAACTTTACCAGATGGATCTGAACACTTTGTGGTTTACAGCGATGCTTCAAAGTTAGGGTTAGGATGTGTTCTGATGCAGAGAGTAAAAGTAACTTCTGATGCGTCAAGACAGTTGAAAGACCATGAGAAGCGGTATCCAACCCATGACATGGATTTAGCTGCAGTGGTGTTTGCTCTGAAAATTTGTAGACAATATCTTCTGGGAACAAAGTGTCAGATTTATACTAATCATAAGAGTTTGCAACATTTGTTCAGCCAGAAAGAATTAAATATGCGACAACGTCAGTGGATTGAACTTGTAGATGATTATGATTGTGAAATCCTCTACCATCCGGGAAAAGCAAACGTGTTAGCTGACGCCTTGAGTAGAAAATAAAAGAGTGGAACCATTAAAGTTGTGGCAATGAGAATGAATTTGGTCTCTGACATTCGTAAGAAAATACAGAAATGTCAACAAGAAGCTATGAAAGAAGAATTTGTTAAGAAGAAAAGTTGGTTAAGATGATTTCAGCTTTGGAACAGAATGACGAAGGACTAATGTGCTTTCAAGGGCGTATTTGGGTACCATATCTTGGAGATATCTGAAACACTATATTAAATGAAAGCCATAAGTCATGATACTCTATTCATCCAAGCACCAATAAGATGTATAAAGATTTGAAACATTTTTATTGGTGGCCCAGATTGAAGAAAGACATAGCTAGATATGTGGAATAGTGTCTGACATGTTTACAGGTTAAGATTCAACATCAGAAACTCTATGGAAGTCTTAAATCTTTAGAGATACCTGTATGGAAATGGGATCACATTACAATGGATTTCGTCATGAAATTACCTCGTACTCTAAAGGGGTATGACGCGATATGGGTAATTGTTGATCGTTTGTCTAATTTTGCGCATCTTCTGCCAATTAGAGAGAAGTACTCTTTAGAAAAGCTAGCACAGATTTACATCAAAGAAATTGTGACCAGACATGGTGTTCCATTATCTATTATTTCTGATAGAGATAGTCGGTTTACTTCAAAGTTTTAGGAAGGATTGCAGAAAGCTTTGGGGTCTGAAATTCGACTATGTGCAACTTATCATCTGCAGACTGATGGGTAGAGTGAAAGAACTATCCAGACTCTCGAAGATATGTTGAGAAGTTGTATTATTGACTTCGGGGGATCGTGGGAATATCACTTGCCATTATTAGAGTTTGCATTTAACAATAGTTACCATTCCAACATCCAAGCGGCACCGTATGAAGTGTTGTATGGACGTAAATGCCGAACGCCGTTGTGTTGGAATGAGGTGGGTGAAAGACAGCTAACGGGTCCTGAAAGGTAAGCTCAATCCGAGGTATGTGGGGCTGTTTAGAATATGTAAGCGAGTTGGGCCAATAGCATATCCATTACGGAAATGTTTAGTTGATCCAAGACTAGCTGCACCACTTCCAGAGATTAAACTGTACAGTGAACTCAATTTTGTGGAAACACCGAAAGCTGTAATTGACCGAAAGATCAGGGTGTTGAGAAACAATGAGATAAGTCTGGTTAAGGTTCAGTGAAAGTTTCACAAAGGACCAGAACCTACATGGGAAATGGAGTCAAAAATGAGATCAGAGTACCCTTGGCTCTTCGATTAAAGGAATTCCGGGACGGCATTCTTTTGAGGGGTGGATAATGTGATAACTAGATGTTGGTTTTTACCTAAGGTAATGAATATGTGATTATTTGTTATATATGATTACGTGACAGCATGATAAATTGATACATTTGACCATGCTAGTATGTGAAAATGTGCATAATGTAAATGCATGAATATGTGATTATGTGTATATGTGGATGCACATATATGTATGATATATATATATATACGTATGTGTGTGTGATATGCATGAATGTATGTGCATGTGTGCATAAGTATATATATGTGGGTGTTGTTATTTGATGATAGTATGAATGCATACATGAAAGAAGGCTGTGGTAGCCGCCTCACTTTCTTTTGGAAAGTATATAAGGAGGGTTTTAGGCCTCCAACTCTTTCTTCTCAGCATTTCCTTAGCCCAAAGATTTCGATAAAAACCTTGCATAGTTTGTTTATTCTCATGCCTTTCCCCCAAACAAATAGTTAAAGCATTAAAAGTGGGGCCGTGAGGACTCACTGGTTTAAAGGTGAATATCCAAGATGATGACRTCTGCAGCTTTCAACGCCCGCCCTATCTTCCTAAACATGCCAACAACCAGAACTAAAATCAGTTATGGGTTCATGACAATGATAAAGTTAAGTTGCATCCCATGCAATGCCATCGAGTTTTCAAAAATTTAAGTTGATGTTTGTAATTTATTCTAAAAATAACTCAAAAATTATATATTAAAAGGAATCGAAATCCTAAACTCAAAAGATGWTTTTTGGACAGATWATAAATTHTGTTCCAAGTATTTTTGGGGTTCACAAGACTCTAAAAAAAAATATGAACCTTCCAAAAGTCATTTTTATCCAACTTGTCACATCATTTAAAATCATGAGGTCAGCCGACTAACCCAAATATCAAGAAGGATTAGAGAGGTTTAAATTCCTCATCATTACACTACAATCCTTGAGTTACACAACCCCCGAAACATATTGCACGTTCACCGAGCGGCAATTATTTGGGGTCGAACTTATCATTTTCCAAAGGAAATCACCATTTCCAAAATAGCAAAAATAAATTTWAATTTCCAGGGATGAATCTTTCCCGACTCCATCGAGTTTTCGAAGAAGGTAAGGTAGATTAAAGATGCATGCAAGATTTTTCACTTTAAAACACAGCTTCGTGGTTTAAAACTTCACATGCAATGAGTTTTTCCCTCCCTACTTTGGAGTTTTAAACACATGGATAATAGATTATTATCTTCTTGGAAGACGTTTTCATGTCTTGGATGAATAATCTCCCGTCTTTATAATTCCAGAAAATTAAACACAAGATCGAAAAAGAAGGAGGATGCAAACTCAAGAGGTTTTACAAAAGTAAGATAATTAGTATCATGCATTTTTCTTCAAGTCTTGGAGGATCTTCAAGATTGAGAAAGAATTTCAAAAGACTTGCACGAATCGAAATCAACTAGGGAGCGTTTGGTTTTTAGAGAGAGAGAATGTTTAGAGAAATTTCAAGCAGGCGATTCATGCAAATGGGAGTTCTTCATGGATGAGGGGTATTTATATGAGGATTTAAATAAAGTGAATGGGCTGGCCAACAAGGCCCAAACCGAGTAAAACCTTTATTTTCCCAAAAGAATAAGCCCACTAAAACCTTTACCCAAAATAAAATGGCATTATAAAACCCAAAACTTGTTACACCCCGCTAAAGCGGAAACACAGGATGATAACAGACAAGCGAGTCTTGGCAACAGTTACAGAAAAACACTTTGTCAACGATTCAAAATACACAATTCATCGACTTGATAAAGTTTCAAGGTTACAAAAGTATTTTCAATTACAACAAAAACTATCTTAATCGATCTTGATCCAAGCAATGCTCCCAGGAGTCCAGACAACTTACTTAGCACCTGAAAAGCATGGCATAAAACAGGGTCAACTACAAAGAGTTGGTGAATTCACGGGTTTTCACATGCATAAAATATTTCAATGCATAAACCAAGTAATAGCAAACTTATGCGAATTCTTTGCACTTAATAAATGTAAATCCTCGCGATGTAACACTTGAGACGCTACTGAGCCTTACCTGACCAATATGCCCCATTAATATTCAAACAACCAGAAGTAGCCCGTTCACTACTTAGGTTTCCACGGTTCGATAAAGCACTAATTCAGCGGTGGTCCAAATTCCACATGATTAGGCTAGAAAACATAGGTAATTGTGCACCCCTTTCTGGGTGGGACTGTCAACACAATAGCGGCTACCCACAATACCATGGCTCGGGAATGTACCCGAGTTAACAAGTAGCATGTACGGACGAGGACTTTTATTTGGAAACATATATTCTCAAGCACATCAATTTAGCATTTATATTATAGTGCAAAACATTAACAAATACCGCTTAGAATCCCGACTATGCAGTTCCATAGTCTGGAGGTTTCAAATAAATAAACATGCAATGCTTGGCGAATGTCAAATGTTTCCTTAAGAGACCTGCTTAACACTTGCTCGGACTCCCTGATAGAGCAATCAATACTTAATAAGAAGAACTTCTAAACTACCATGACTTGAGCTGGGTAAAACTGTTCAATGCAATATCGCCAGATACTAATACCAATACAGCWGATACATCAAATATTTGGTTTAAAGGGAAAATTCCAATATCTAAATAATGGCATCATTAAATGCTATTTTAAAACAAATGATGGCAGCTGCCAACTGTTGGAATCAAGAGATTTTGAGTGGGTTTAACACCCTTCCCAAGAAAAATTTACAGCCTTTAGTCACCCGCCTCCCCAAATCGGTTGCATGCCCAAGAATGGCAGCAAAATGAGGTGGTTTCGACTCAACAATGTCAAAAATAGAGACTGTTATCACCAAAATTCTTATCTCTAAATAATTTCAGAACGGAAAATAGAACAAATGAGGAATTTGAGTTAGCAAGCTACAAGATGAGAGAAAAGATTTAGAGACACATGCAGACCCAAATAACCCGAATGTGATATCGGCCTTATATGCGAGAACCCTCTTCTTCTTTTTGGAATTAAAAGATTCCTTAGGTCACAGATTACCATCTGATGAAGACACATGTAAGTCTTCGATGGATATTCTCACCATCTTTAATTCCCGAAACTTGTGTTGAGCAGGAAGAGAAATTAGGAATTTAAGCACTAAAAGCGGAACAGGTGGTTTTTAGAACTTACCTTTTTGAAGACGAGGCAGATATGAGCGACCCGAATAGGGCAGAATTCCTAAACTTGCAGGGAGAAGAGTTTGGCTTGAAGGTGATGAACTTTATAGAGGGAGAATCGAGAAAAAGGCTAGAGCTTTTTGAATAAAGGAGAGTTTTCAAAAGAGAAGGGGGTATTTATATGGGGCTTCTAGAGGAGTAGTGGGCTGGCCTCTAAAGGCCCAAGCCCAAGGGGCTTTTACTTCTCTAAGCTGAGCCCCAAATATAAAATAAGCAAAACGTCCAAGTCTGGAAAAAGACCAACTGTCGTGCCAAATCGATCGATCGTGGGAAACCAGCGTCTCGGTAAAAAGGAAACAGAGCTTCTGTGAAGAGACACCAGAGCCTCTGTGGAGAGACAACAGAGTCTCTGTGAAGAGACAACAGAGCTTCTGTGAAGAGACGCTAGAGCCTCTGTGGAGAGACAACAGAGTCTCTGTGAAGAGACGACAGAGCTTCTGTGAAGAGACGCAAGAGCTTATGTAAAGAGACAACAGAGCCTCCGTAGCTAACATTAGAGCCTCTGTAGCTGTCAATAGAGCCTCTATGGCTGTCTCCAGAGCCTCTATGGCTGTCTCAAGAGCCTCTGTGGCTATTACCAGAGCCTCTATGGCTGTCTCCAGAGCCTCTGTGGCTATTACCAGAGCCTCTAGTTGTTCAATCCTCTGGTTGATCAGGCGACCACTTCAGAATCATACTCTGGATAAGGTTAATCCTAAAAGACTTAGTTTTTCAAATGAAGGTTCCGAAATATGGTTCTAACCTGAAAATCCAAAAGTGCAGAGTTGTTACAGCCTCCCCAACTCTGAGAAATTTCGCCCCGAAATTTAATTGTCTGCGCTTCTATTCATGGTTGGCTTGA
>NW_020201304.1:24633-26216 GCF_001531365.2 Cynara cardunculus var. scolymus | reverse complement strand
ACACAAAGCTTCTGTCGGCGCCCGAATCAAATAAAACTGTTGCAAATTCACTGTTCAGAGGAAACGTACCTGACACTACATTGGGATCCTCTCTGGCTTCCCTGACTCCCAGCTCGAATGCTCTGCCCCGAGCCTGATTTTCTGCGTTGCTTGGATTGTTCTGCCGAGTCTGATTTCATTTGTCCCAGCTCTCCTTCTTGGGCAAACATTCCTCTTGTGGTCTGGACTCCCACATTCAAAGCATAGTCTTTTCCGGCAATCCTTTCCTGTGTGACCCCCAAGATGGCACCTCCTGCAGATAATGCAATTCCCCCGATGCGGAACTTTGCATTTATCGCATCTAATTACATCGCCCTGTCCGGTTATCTGTGATTGAGCTCCAAAGTTTCTCGTTGTTCTCCTATTCCGGTCCTGTTTCCTTCCAAGTTTTCGGTCTTCATAATCCTCTATCTTTCTTATCCCCTTGGCCAAACCTCCAGATTGCACCATATTGTTTGTGAGTTTCGTGGCAATTTCCACAGCTCCCTGAAAAGTTTTTGGATTGGCAGAGGTTATGTTACCTCTAATTTCTGGGGATAAACCCCAAATGTATCTTTCTATCCGAACCTCCTCTAGTGTCACAAGGTGTGGCACCAGGTTTGCCAATTCTTGAAACCTCGTTGTGTACGCAGAGATATCGTCTCCCATCATCTCAAGGTTCCACAACTCCATCTCCAATTTCTGGAGTTCACTTCTTGGACAGTATTATTCTTTTAACAACTTCTTAAACTCCTCCCATGAGAGCTGATTGGCTACTTCCCGGCCTCTTGTTTGCACCAAGGTGTTCCACCATTTGAGCGCCCTTCCTTGTAAAAGGCATGCCGCATATTTTACCTTATTCCCTTCAGTGCAATTGCTAATGTGCAACACGTATTCCATACTCTCGAGCCATGTCAATACTTCTACCGCTCCTTTTGTTCCGTTAAATTCCTTAGGATTGCAAGTTCGAAAGGTTTTATAAGTACATTCCCGCGGTGGTCGAGACTCCGAGTTAGAAGGTTGGTTAGCATTTAAGCCAGCAGCTACTTGGCTGACAATGGTAGGGAGTGCAGCAATAAGTTGCTCTGAAACAAGTTGTGCTAAATCGGGGTTTTCTCTTCTCGGCGGCATTTCTTTAAATCCTAAACAKAATGGAATTTATAAGTTTGAGGATAACATAAAGTGGTAGCTTTCCACATAATTTCGATGATGCTTAAATGTCTTACCCACATAACAAAGGATAGGAAGATGACAAATAATCGATATAAGACATAATCAATCGCATAGCCAATAGATATAATAGAAATTCCTTCCAAAGGATATCATGCATTACTTTTTCGATAAAAGATACAAAACAGAGTTTCTAGCTTCCGATCAAAAGAGCAATCCATTCAAAATTCTTCCTAAGACAATATCCATCCAATAACTAYCCCTAGCGCTAACATCATCATGCTGCAAACAAACAGCCACCTATATAACCTTCTAATCTCTCGTCTGGCGGCAGCAGCAAGTTCCCCATTCCACTCTATGCCCTGGTGATGCGCTTCCACTATTTCAGATAAGTT
>NW_020201304.1:0-21915 GCF_001531365.2 Cynara cardunculus var. scolymus | reverse complement strand
CCAAGTAGCTTTTACTTCTCTAAGCTAAGCCCCAAATATAAAATAACCAAAATGTCCAAGTCTAGAAAAAGACCAACTGTCGTGCCAAATCGATTGATCATGGGAAACCAGCGTCTCAGTAAAAAGGAAACAGAGCTTCTGTGAAGAGACACCAGAGCCTCTGTGGAGAAACAATAGAGTCTCTGTGAAGAGACGACAGAGCTTCTGTGAAGAGACGCAAGAGGTTATGTGAAGAGACAACAGAGCCTCTGTAGCTAACATCAAAGCCTCTGTAGCTGTCACCAGAGCCTCTATGGCTGTCTCCAGAGCCTCTGTGGCTATTAGCAGAGCCTCTATGGCTGTCTCCAGAGCCTCTGGTTGTTCAATCCTTTGGTTGATCAGGCGACCTCTTCAGAATCATACTCTGGATAAGGTTAATCCTAAAAGACTTAGTTTTTTAAATGAAAGTTCCGAAATATGGTTCTAACCTGAAAATCCAAAAGTGCAGAGTTGTTACAAAACTCCATCTTTTGATAAAAACAAGTGGACATTCAAATGAAACTTTTGCAATTTAATTTAAAGAAAACTCATAACATCAACTTTATTTTTATCTAGAGCATTTTCAAAAATATTTGGCATTGCATAAGATAACTTTATCTGATATCCTACCTAAGCGCGACCTTCCCAACAAAATTTGGGAGCTAATACCAAACGGTTGTAATAACTTAAGACTAGATCCCAGAGAAATATAATTTCTAATTATAGGATCTGCAATGAGGTGCTAACCTGAAGCTCAGAAGTGACGGGATGTCACAGTCTCCTCATGTCAGAGAAATTTCGTCCCAAAATTTATTTGTCTACTCCAAATCAAGGCTTGTTAGGGAACAAATGTTGATACTGACTTCTCATGGAATCTTCTCTTTCCCACGTATATTTCGGTCCATGCCGCGAAGTCCAATAAACTTTTACAATTGGGATTTTGTTGTGCCTCAATTGCTTAACCTTACGGTCGAGGATTTCGATCGACTCCTCAATGAAACGTAGCCGTTCATTAATTTGAATATCTTCTAGAGGTAGAACTAAAGACTCGTCGGCTAAACACTTCTTAAGATTCGACACATGAAATGTAGCATGGATGGCACTAAGCTTCGGGGGTAAGTTGAGTTTGTATGCAACTGGTCCTACTCTTTCGAGTATTTCGAATGGACCGACATACCTTGGACTAAGCTTTCCTTTCTTTCCGAAGCGCATAACCCCTTTCCACGGTGATACTTTTAAAAGGACTTTATCACCCACTTGAAATTCCGAGGGTTTCCTTCGGTTATCGGCATAGCTCTTCTGACGATCCTTTGCAGCTTTAAGTTTTTCTTGGATGATTGCGATTTTGTCGGTTGTCTCCTGGATAATGTCAGGCCTGGTCAGTTGCCTATCGCCAATTTCCTGGCAACTAAGTGGGGATCTACATTTTCGTCCATACAAGGCTTCAAAAGGTGCACATTGGATACTGGTGTGATAGCTATTATTGTAGGAAAATTCGACCAATGGCAAATGGGTATCCCAACTACCTCCGAGTCTATCACACAGGCTCGCAACATATCCTCTAGTGTTTGAATTGTCGTCTTCGTTTGTCTATCGTTTGAGGATGATATGAAGTGCTTAAATCCAATCTCGTGCCTAGTGCCCTTTGAACCGATTGCCATAACCTGGAAGTAAAGCGGTTGTCTCTATCTGAGATGATAGAAACAGGTACTCCATGCCGCGACACAATCTCATTGACATATAACTGCGCCAGCCTTTCCGTACTGAAATCTTCTCGAATAGGCAAAAAATGCAAGGATTTCGTAAGTCGATCCAATATGACCCAAACTAAGTCTAGGATGTGGTGGTGGTATCTCAGCCGGGTCTGGTGCATTTGCGTATATGATGCAATTCTCTGCACCCATTCTCGTTCAGCCGAGTTCATACCCTGGGCATAGGATGCAGGCACTCCAGTCACTATTTGRGATAGCCTGTGCCCCTGTTGTGGTCGTGATGGCTCTCCTCTTACTCTAGAGGAATTCTCAAATGTCACTCGTCGAGGCAGGGGAACGTTCTTCCTTGCCATGACTCTGATACTTGAGCCATGATAGGTTCGTGGTGGAACGTCGGGTGCTAGCTCTTATGGGGGTAAGAAAGATGCTGGTGGAGAGGCAGATGTTCCACTGGTTGCAGTGCCCTGCTCATACGGATCTATCTCTTCATCATGGGCTAAGTTCCTTCTAGAGTGGCCAACCACGTAGCCGGATTCATAGACTCAATATTCACTAGAATGGGATGACGCCATATTGATCTGCGTCATTAATAATCTTAATTACTAAATGCGTCATCTATAAATGCTTAGAGATACAACCAAAACTTCTAAACAAGGCTAAGAGTGTAAATCAAACTAGACTCTCAAAATATAAAGCCTCTGGTTGTGCTACCAGAGTCTCTGGTTTCATGACCAGAGCTTCTGGTTCAACTAAAATCCTTAGGAAAGGATTTCTCATCCATCGGTCCTTTGGCAAATCAATGGAATTCTAATTTATCATCCGCTGGTTCAACATCTACACTTAAAATAATTATGGAATTTTCGTCCATCGATCCTCTAGTTCCTCATAATGCACTTACCAAAGCTTCTGGTTACAAGACCAGAGCCTCTGGTTCCATTTTCATACTTAGAAAAATACTAGGCAACCTATCCACCGGTCTCTGGTTTCCTTCCCAACAATGCTTCTGGTGTATTTATGAAAAATAAATCTAAGGAATTCCCATTCCTTTGCCTCTGGTYCTTCTAACCAATGCTTCTAGTACCAYATACACACTTTATAGCTTTATGGGATTTCTATCCCATTGCCTCTGGTACTTCTAACCAGAGCTCCTGGTGCCACTTAAACAATTAGAAATTTTATGAAATTTCTATCCCATTGCCTCTGGTCCTTCTATCCAGAGCTTCTGGTCCGACTTGGACACTTAACAAGATAAGGGTTTTTCTACCCAACGTCTCTGGTCTTTCTAGGTCAATGGATATTCATAGTGAGTATAATGCATAAATTCGTGCTTTTCATAACAATTTTCTTTATGGGAGCATATCTCTAGTACAGCCGATTAAATTCTTCTTATTATATGTAAGTTAAACACAGGTGATCAGGCTCTGTTTAATCAACATATAATAATGTGACCCACTTTCAATTCATATGATTCCAAATTCTTGAAAATTCCATTTTGAAATTTTTTGGTTATAGTCGATGGTTTCTTAAGGAAAACCAGCGTTCTCTATAACTGAAGCTCCGATACCAAATGTCACACCCCGCTAAAGCGGAAACGCGAGATGCAAAAGGCAAGCGTGTCACAACAACAATTAATAAATAACACCTTTAAGTTTTACAAAATAAAACTAGTTTAATAACATAACCAAAATTTTTATAAACCCTTTATTTATAAAACTTCCGACTTGAACTAAATCAGCTTTGCCACGAGTACGCTCCCATAGTACAACATATCTTATTTGCTTCCTGAAAATCATGGAACATAAAATGAATCAACTACAAAGAGTTGGTGAGCTCACAGGTTTTCACATGCATAAAACATTTTAATGCATAAACCAAATATTTGCGAACTTATGCGAAACTTTTGTACTTGATAAATGTAAATCTTTCACGATGTATAAACTTGAGACGCTACTGAGCCTTACCTGACCAACTTGCCCCATTAATTTACGAACGACCTTAAGTAGCCCGTACACTACTTAGGTCCCACGGTTCGTTATATTACTAATTCAGCGGTGATCCAAATTCCACATGATTAGACCAAGAAAACATAGGTAGAGTGCACCCCTTTCTGGGTGGGACTGTCAAYACAATAGCGRYTATCCACAATACCACGGCCCGGGGACATGCCCGAGTTAACAAGTAGCGTTTACGGACGGGGACTTTATTTGGAAACATAGTCCCAAGCACATCAATTTAGCATTTATTCCATAGTGCAAAAATAGTTAACAAATCATCACATAGTAAACCCGAATAAGCAGTTCCTTAGTCCAGAGGTTTCAAACAGAGCTTGACTAAGCAGTTCCTTAGCCCAAAGATTTCGATAAAAACCTTGCATAGTTTGTTTATTCTCATGCCTTTCCCCCAAACAAATAGTTAAAGCATTAAAAGTGGAGCTGTGAGGAATCACTGGTTAAAAGGTGAATATCCAAGCCGATGACGTCTGCAGCTTTCAACGCCCGCCTTATCTTCCTAAACAGGCCAACAACCAGAACTAAAATCACTTATGGGTCCATGACAATAATAAAGTTAAGTTGCATCCCATGCAATGCCATCGAGTTTTCAAAAATTTAAGTTGATGTTTATAATTTATTCTAAATATAACTCAAAAATTATATATTAAAAGGAATCGAAGTTCTAAACTCAAAAGATGATTTTTGGACAAATTATAAATTATGTTCCAAGTATTTTTGGGGTTCACAAGACTCTAAAAAAAATAGGAACCTTCCAAAAGTCATTTTTATCCAACTTATCATATCATTTTAAATCATGAGGTCAACCGACTAACCCAAATATCAAGAAGGATTTGAGAGGTTTAAATTCCTCATCATTACACTACAATCCTTGAGTTAGACAGCCCCCGAAACAGATTGCACGTTCCTCGAGCGACAATTATTTGGGGTCGAACTTATCATTTTCCAAAGGAAATCACCATTTCCAAAATAGAAAAAATAAATTTAAATTTCAAGGGATGAATCTTTCCCGACTCCATCGAGTTTTCGAAGAAGGTAAGGTAGATTAAAGATGCATGCAAGATTTTTCACTTTAAAACACAGCTTCCCGTTTTAAAACTTCACATGCAATGAGTTTTTCCCTCCCTACTTTGGAGTTTTGAACACATGGATCATAGATTATTATCTTCTTGGAAGACGTTTTCATGTCTTGGATAAATAGTCTTCCCTCTTTATAATTCCAGAAAATTAAACACAAGATAGAAAAAGAAGAAGGAGGATGCAAACTCAAGAGGTTTTACAAAAGTAAGATAATTAGTATCATACCTTTTTCTTGAAGTCTTGGAGGATCTTCAAGATTGAGAAAGAATTTCAAAAGACTTGCACGAAGGTGAAATCAACTAGAGAGCGTTTGGTTTTTAGAGAGCAAGAATGTTTAGAGAAATTTCAAGCAGGCGATTCATGCAAATGGGAGTTCTTCATGGATGAGGGGTATTTATATGAGGATTTAAATAAAGTGAATGGGCTGGCCAACAAGGCCCAAACCGAATAAAACCTTTATTTTCACAAAAGAATAAGCCCACTAAAACCTTTACCCAAAATAAAATGGCTTTATAAAATCCAAAACTCCATCTTTTGATAAAACAAGTGGACATTCAAATGGAACTTTTATAATTTAATTTAAGTAAAACTCATAACATCAACTTTAGTTTTATCTAGAGCATTTTTAAAAATATTTGGCATTGAATAAGATAACTTTATCTGATCTCCTACCAAAGCGCGACCTTCCCAACAAAATTTGGGAGCTAATACCAGAAAGGTTGTAATCACTTAAGACTAGATCGTAGAGAAATATAATTTCTAATTATAGGATCTGCAATGAGGTGCTAACCTTAAGCTCAAAAGTGACGGGAAGTCACATGGGGTTTTATAGAAAGTGGTATCAGAGCCTGAGTTTAAGGGATTTAGGTATTTAACAACATGATACCTAGACTTAAACCGTTTTATTGCATGTTAAAGGTCGCGGACATAGTTAGCACCATTGGAAATAAATATGATGAGTTGAAAGAACAGTATGTAAGGCAAATTTTAAATACATCTGGCAAGTGTAATTATGAATTTACAGGTACATATCTGAACTTGAATACTTCATTATATTTGGGAATGTGAATACCTGATTGCTAACACTAAAAGTTAGTCTCAGGGAAGGGGTCGGACCGAGGGGACGAGGCAGAGGAAGACCAAGGGGACGAGGCAGAGGAAGAAGTCAGTCTCAGGGAAGGGGTCGGACCGAAGTTCATTCTGAACATTAAGAATCCCATTTTGGGAATGTTCAGGAAAGATCAGTGCCACACCCAGAATATGTGACCAGGGATATGTTGGCAGAAGAAATGGGGAAGTTACAAGAAACTTTGGCATCCATTATGGGAATACCAGCTAGGATGGAAATAGAGAGAGTAGAAGTTCATCCCTCGATACCAGTTACCCATAACAAGGAGGGAGATATCAAAATGTTTTTGCATGCAAGCCCCCAACATTTTCTAGAGAAAGGGATCCAGTGAAAGCCATGTGTTGGATCAAAGAAATGGAATCTGTTTTCATCACCATTAGGTGTCCGAAAACAGATAAAGTTCGATTTGTTGTTTCAGTTTTGAAATTGAATGCTTTGTTATGGTGGGAAGTTGAATCATCGGCCAGAACGGATGTTTTACAGACATTATCTTGGACAGAATATGTGAATCGATTTAAAAATCAGTTTTGTCCCAAGACAGCAGTGAGACAAATGAAAGAAGATTTTATGAAACTGGAACAGGGAAATGGAACAGTTCAGGAATATACTGACAAATTCATTGAGTACTCTCGATTTGCCAAACACTATGTTTCAACAGAATCCAGGAAGATAGAAAGGTACATCTGGGGTATGAAACCCTCAATCAGAGAGTTTGTAATTGCTATGAACCCCAATACCTTTTCACTGACGGTAGATGCGGTCGAAGTGACAGAACAAAATAAAACTCGGCAATCAGAAGGAAAGGTTGTAGAAAAGAGAAGATGGGAAGGGCCTTCGTCTAATAACACATCTGAGTAGAAGATAAGTGAGAAAGTTTGTTCCCAATGTCGACAGGTTCATCAGGGTGAGTGCAAGATGGACCCAAGAAAGTGTTATAAGTGTGGTGAAGCAGAAGTTGACCAGCTAACCGAAGGTGTTTTACCTGCAATTCTTCGGATCATATTCGACCGAATTGCCCATTATTAACAACTCCATGGTTAACAATGGGGAGTAACGCGTCGGGTACTTGGGGAAGGTCTTCGGTAAACAGAGGAGGGCAAGGAGGAGCACGGGGGCGGTCCTTCTAAATGACTAAGAACGAGGAAGAAACATCACTGTATGTAGTAACAAGTACTCTCCTTCTGAATTCAATACGTGCTAAGGTGTTATTTGACTCTGGTGAAAACTTTTCGTTTGTATCCCTATTATTTGCTCAAACTGCATGTTTGAATTCTGTGTTACTTGATGATGAATTAGTAGTTGATACTGCTAATAGTCAGGAAACTATTACAAGTGTGTTCAACAACTGTATTATTGATATTGAGGGCTGTAAACTACCTATTCAGTTATTCCTTATGCCGATGAAGGAATTTGATGTAGTGGTGGGTATGGACTGGTTGGCAAGGTATCAAGCTAATATCCTTTGTAATTAGAAAATAATCATAATTACTCTGCCAGACCAAGGAACAGATGTTATTTATGGTGATCGTCAGAATCATCATACTAGTATTTTGACGGTAATGAAAGCTCAGAAAAGTATTTGGAATAGATGCTAGGGATATTTGGCATACGTAATTGATATGAAGAAATAGAAGAAAAGAGGAATCAATTCCGATTGTTAACGTATATCCAGAAGACTTATCTGGATTACCACCAGACAGAGTCATTGAATTCCGAATTGATCTTGTACCAGGGGTTGCACCAGTTGCAAAACCACCGTACCGATTAGCTCCATCTGAATTGAAGGAATTGGTTGCACAGTTGAAAGATTTAACGGACAAGGGATTTATTAGACCCAGCACTTCAGGTTTGGGTGCTCCGGTCTTATTTGTCAAAAATAAAGATGGGTCTATGCGAATGTGTATAGACTATTGTGAACTAAATAAGTTGACAATCAAAAACAAATATCATTTACCAAGGATTGATGACTTGTTCAATCAATTGGTGGGAGCAAGTTATTTTTCCAAGATTGATTTAAGTCAGGGTATCATCAGCTCAAAGTTAGGGAAGAAGATATTGCCACAATAGCACTCAGAACTAGGTACGCGCATCATGAATTCTTAGTTATGTCGTTCGACTTAACTAATGCGCCCACAGCCTTTATGGGTTTGATGAATAGGGTATGTAAGGAATACCTTGATAAATTCATTATTGTATTTATTGATGATATTCTTATATACTCTAAGACCGAAAAAGAGCATGCGAAACATATTCGTCTGATATTAGAATTATTGAGAAGGGAAAAGTTGTACGCAAAGTTATCTAAATGTGAGTTCAGGTTAAGAGAAGTACAATTTATGGGTCATGTCATCTCAAAAGCAGGAGTAAAAGTAGATCCAGCGAAAATAGAAGCAGTTCTAGATGGGAAGCTCCGAAAACTTCTTCAGAAGTCCGAAGCTTTTTGGGATTAGCCGGCTATTACCATAAGTTCATTCAGGACTTTTCTAAGATAGCCGTGCCATTGAATAAATTGACTCGGATGAACATCAAATTCCAGTGGGAAGGAGAACAACAAGAAGCTTTTCAACTGTTAAAAGATCATCTTTGCAGCGCACCGATATTAACTTTACCAGATGGATCTGAACACTTTGTGGTTTACAATGATGCTTCAAAGTTAGGGTTAGGATGTGTTCTTATGCAGAGAGTAAAAGTAACTTCTTATGCGTCAAGACAATTGAAAGACCATGAGAAGCAGTATCCAACCCATGACATGGAATTAGCTGCAGTGGTGTTTGCTCTGAAAATTTGGAGACAATATATTCTAGAACAAAGTGTTAGATTTATACTGATCATAAGAGTTTGCAACATTTGTTCAGCCAGAAAGAATTAAATATGCGACAGCGTCAGTGGATTGAACTTGTAGATGATTATGATTGTGAAATCCTCTACCATCCGGGAAAAGCAAACGTGGTTGCTGACGCCTTGAGTAGAAAAGAAAAGAGTGGAACCATTAAAGCTGTGGCATTGAGAATGAATTTTGTCCCTGACATTCGTAAGAAAATACAGAAATGTCAACAAGAAGCTATGAAAGAAGAATTTGTTAAGAAGAAAAGTTGGGTAAGATGATTTCAGCTTTGGAATAGAATGACGAAGGACTAATGTGCTTTCAAGGGTGTATTTGGGTACCATCTCTTGGAGATATCCGAAACACTATATTAAATGAAAGCCATAAGTCATGATACTCTATTCATTCAGGCACCAATAAGATGTATAAAGATTTGAAACATTTATATTGGTGGCCCAGATTGAAGAAAGACATAGCTAGATATGTGGAACAGTGTCTGACATGTTTACAGGTTAAGAATGAACATCAAAAACCGTATGGAAGTCTTCAATCTTTAGAGATACCTGTATGGAAATGGAATCACATTACAATGGATTTCGTCATGAAATTACCTCGAACTCCAAAGGGGTATGACGCGATCTGGGTAATTGTTGATCGTTTGTCTAAATCTACGCATTTTCTGCCAATTAGAGAGAAGTACTCTTTAGAAAAGCTAGCACAGATTTACATCAAAGAAATTTTGACCAGACATGGTGTTCCATTATCTATTATTTCTGATAGAGATAGTCATTTTACTTCAAAGTTCTAGGAAGGATTGAAGAAAGCTTTGGGGTCTGAAATCCGACTAAGTACAACTTATCATCCGCAGACTGATGGGTAGAGTGAAAGAACTATCCAGACTCTCGAAGATATGTTGAGAAGTTGTATTATTGACTTCGGGGTATCGTGGGAAGATCACTTGCCATTGATAGATTTTGCATATAACAATAGTTACCATTCCAACATCCAAGCGGCACCGTATGAAGTGTTGTATGGACGTAAATGTCGAACGCCATTGTGTTGGAATGAGGTGGGTGAAAGACAGCTAACGGGTCCTGAAATTGTCCAAGAAACTTCTGAGAAGATCAAACAGATTCGTGAAAGAATTAGAACAGCACAAGATTGCCAGAAAATTTATGCTGATAATCGTCGAAAGCCGATTGAATTTGCTATAGGTGATTTTGTGATGTTAAAAGTTTCGCCATGAAAAGGCGTCATCAGATTTGGAAAGAAGGGTAAGTTCAGTTCGAGGTATGTGGGGCTGTTCGGAATAGGTTAGCGAATTGGGCCAGTAGCATATCAGTTAGAGCTACTAGAAGAACTTAGTCTGATTCACAACACTTTCCACGTATCAAAATTACAGAAATGTTTAGCTGATCCAAGACTAGCTGCACCACTTCTAGAGATTAAACTGGACAGTAAACTCAATTTTGTGGAAACACCGGAAGTTGTAATTGACCGAAAGATCAGGGTGTTGAGAAACAATGAGATAAGTCTGGTTAAGGTTCAGTGAAACTTTCACAAAGGACTAGAAGCGACATGGGAAGTGGAGTCAAAAATGAGATCATAGTACCCTTTGCTCTTCGATTAAAAGAATTATGGGACGGAATTCTTTTGAGGGGTGGATAATGTGATAACCAGATCTTGATTGTCACCAAAGGTAATGAATATGTGATTATTTGTTATATATGATTACGTGACAGCATGATAAATTGATACATTTGACCATGCTAGTATGTGAAAATGTGCATAATGTAAATGCATGAATATGTGATTATGTGTATATGTGGATGCACATATATGTATGATATATATATATATATATATATATATATGTATGTGTGTGTGTGTGTGTGTGTGATATGAATGAATGTATGTGCATGTGTGCATAAGTATATATATGTGGGTGTTGTTATTTAATGATAGTATGAATACATACATGAAAGAAGGCTGTGGTAGCCGCCTCACTTTCTTTTGGAAAGTATATAAGGAGGGTTTTAGACCTCCATCTGTTTCTTCTTAGCATTTTATAGAAAGTGAGTGTGCGATTTAAGAAGAAGTGTTGACCGAACTTTAATCCAAGCTTTTCAAAAGATTGTTTTGCAAAAAGGCTTCCAAGTGAGTGGTTTAAATTGCTTTAAAACCTCCTTGCAATTGCATAAATTGATTGTATAGTTTTTATTTTAACTTGTTGAATGTTTTCCAGATTATCCCTAAACCGGACAAGGGTTGGGTGGTTTAAGCCCTAAACCGGACAAGGGTTGGGCGGTTTAAGCCCTAAACCGGACAAGTGTTAAGCGGTTTAGTTTTAAACCGGTTAAGTATTGAGCGACTTATGAACGTGAAATTATGTATGTGTTTCGATCGGAGAACTATGAATACGACTAAAGTGTGACCGGTTTATTTATAAATTGTATAAATTTTGACTAAGTGTTGTCCGAATTGGTAATCCGGACAAAGTGTTGAAAAATCAAAATGGTAAATCGGACATAGTGACTAGAATTGTCTGGATTAGTAATCCAGCCAAAGTTTGACCGGATTAATGTGATGATTTATTAATTGATTAAATTCTTTATATAAGAATTGGGAATTTTAAAGGTGATCTTGAACTTATAGTAATTCCATTGACTGCGTTCAATTTTATATGGAATTATTTGCAAAAATATTTTGATAAGGAAATAAGGGTGGCATATCAAGGAGAGGTGTACCATGGGATAAGGGTGGCATATCAAGGAGAGGTGTACCATGGGATAAGGGTGTCATATCAGGGAGAGGTGTACATTTGGATATAAGGGTGACATTTGTATATGTATTATGAAATATAACTCTTACTATTATATCCCTTAAGATTACCGTGGTCTGGAATCTTTATTTCTTTGTGAATTTGTGACAGCCGTCAAATTCGAACTCCCAGGTTAGCTCTTATTAAGTTTATATTAGTGTTACTGAAGATAATTTATAAGATTAGGAACTAGTTAGGTTACTTTGGTCGAAAAATTTATAGAGATTCCGACAGTTGCTTAGAAAGTCCGGTTTCGACCCGAAATTATCTGAAACGTCCTATACAGTGCCAAATGCTCTAAATTATACCTAATTTATGTAAAACATCAAGTTTTAGTGTTTTAAATGTAAAACCTTTTTATTTAAATAAGTTTAGTCATCATGGGCTTTTAATTTGAAGAAAAATGTCAAAATTGAGAAAAATGACATTTTATCAATTTGTGGGCTAATCTTTTCTTCTTTTTTAAATAATACAATTTGGGCTTGGCCCTCCCCAATGGCCGGCCATCCCCTCCCCTTCCCCCTGAACTCACATATAAATAGCATCCTTTCTCTAATTTCAATTCATTTTCGCATTTCAAATTTTGAAAACTCTCTCTCTTTTTCTCTTTAAAACTCAAGAGGCTCTCAAAGAACCATCTTCATCATCCATCATCTCCAGCCCATTTCTTCATCATTTCTTCATCAAAATAGCAAGATATTTGAAGATACAACATCCCTCACATCAACAATCAAGGTAATATCTTCATCTTCCTCTTTTCTTGCAAATTTTGGGAGAAAAACCAACTTTTATGCATTCTTCATCTTCTATTTTATAAGTTTTGAAAATCTTGAGTTTCAAGGTGAGATTATACACCATAAACATGTAAAAATGTTTATTTGATGGTGGTAATCCATGACCCAAACATTAGTACTCAAAAAGATAGGAAGAAATCATGATTTTATGTGGGTTATTTCTTAACAACTTTATATTCTGGTGCTGACAGATTATGTGCTTGTGAACAAATCGTCCATATCTTGCAATTGACATRTTCAAATGTTATGAGGTTTCTTCTAAAAGTTTATTTATTGAGTTGGGGTTTCAATGCAATTGGTCTCACTCAAAAACATTGAGTTTTGACCCCCCAAATACTCAAAAAATTATATATGTGCATCTTAGAGTTTTTCAGTAGGTAAACCCTACTTTGAACAGCCATAACTCTCTAGATAATCATTCAAAATTGTTTATTTTTCTTCTGGATGTTAGTCTAATGAGTTACCTTTCAAATTCCACCGATTTCATTCAATATTTTGATGATTTGAGGTTTTAATGACTCAAAATAAGATGAACATGCAATCTGTCCGATTCTGACAGATTTGTATATGTATGTTCCATCGACCATATCTCTTTCAAAACTCGATGAAAAAGGATGATTCTTCTTTTGAGAGTTAATTTTATGGGTTATCCCCTACATTCAAGTGGAATCACATGAAATTATGTAGTTTTGATCTCCAAGCATCTAAAACACTATAGGTGTGCAAACTGTGAAACCACCAGTAGGTAACTCTTACTTTGAATGCTAATATCTTTCTACTTACTTGTTCTTAATGTATTATTCTTCTTCTAAAACGTTCTTTTATGAGTTAGGATTCATTTGAATCCAGTTTCACTCAAAAATTTGATGTTTTGAGGCATGAACCAATTTATTTAAGTCAAGTGTGCAATCTGTCAACTAATGACAGATGTGTGCATGTGACTTTAAGGTGTCATATCTTCCTCTAAACTCATCCCAAATGAGTGATTCTTAGTTTAAAAGTTTCGTATAAGTGTTAGGTTTCCAATAAAACTTGAATTTGTGTAGAACACCTAGTATAACTCTTTTAATGAGTGTATTACTAACATGGTGCAATCTGCCATTTCAGTTGTGATAAGTTGTATTTCATAAATTATTTGAATCATCATCTCATGCCCAAAATTCATGAAATTTGGTCACGATGACTATAACTCAGTGTTATAAACCATATAAAAAGATGGGAAATTATCTCATTTTTGAAGTCTCTTTATTTTGATCATCTTATGTATCTTAAGTTTCTGTCAAGAATCAAGAATTCTGGATTGGTTGAATTTGTAAAACTTGATCTTTTATTGGATTATAGCATCATTTCCAGTATAAATTAATTCATTGATGAGCATATGGACATTATGTATAATTGGACCATGGATAATATTATGGGACATAAGTAGACAATTATGGACTTAGGATTTATTAAACCCCATAGGTAGTGATAAATCAATAAGTAATGATTTTGGATATTCCTATTGTTAGGGAATCGTTGAACTAGCGCGGTATTCGGATCGTATCACTTTTTCTTGCGAAGCTCCACAACAAAAGTGAGTTCCACGGCCCCTTTTTACCAATTTATCGTTTTGGGGTGAAAAGCATGATTAATGAATATTTGATAGATTTATATCGATATATGAATCTTATTATGAGTATTTAAATGTATACACTATTGATATGTTGAGATTGAAAGTCCCCGTTTATTTCCACTACTATTAATTCATTTTTGAACCCATGATTCTTGTGGATAGCGCTATTTGGTTGTTATACCCACCCTTTTTATTAACGAGTAGGGGTGCACTTGGTCATTAAATTTTGCTCTACACATGTGACACGAAGTGGTCACCGCTGAKGWAGTCCGGTAGGAGTTCTACACATRTGACACGAAGTGGTCACCGCTGAGGTAGTTCGGCAGGAGTTCTACTCATGTGGGGTTAGTCCCACCGCTGAGGTAGTTCGGCATGAGTTATACACATGTGGGGTTTAGTCCCACCGCTGAGGTAGTTTGTAAGTATGTTCTACACATGTGGTTCGCTACCACCTCTGAGGTAGTTCGTGGGGCGTTGAAAGTTGTTCAGGTTTAGTAGTGGCTCAACAAATTTATATCATGTGTATGACGTTGTTTTTAAGATATTGCTCAAAAATTTATAACTGAGATTGTTGCATTTAAAATCATTTTGTGCATATAAAACCTGTGAACTCACCAACTCTTGTAGTTGACACTTGTTTTGACGTGCTTTTTCAGGGTAAGAAAGACTCATAGTGACACTTATTAGAAGCCGTGTCACAATTATCGCTTTCAAAATTTCTTGTATGTTTATTTTGCAAACTTATATTTGGGATTGTAAACTTTAGTTATGATGTATTTATGTTTTAAATTGTATGGTTGTGTTGTTTATACACTATTGCTATGAGACTCTACCTGCCATACCTCGCGTTTCCGCTTTAGCGGGGTGTGACAAAATTAAAGATTTAGGATCAGGGTTCTTAATGGAAATCATAGTCTGGAAGTTATAGAAGAGGAGTTAACAGGTTTGGCCTGAAACTTTGATTAAACCTTATTTGATTTAAGAGGTTTAGTAGTGGCATTCTAATAATTGATTAGTGTAAACCTGTTTGGATTTGATGTATTGATTGCAAGCAGAGAATTTGGCTTGAAAAGTGAAAGGTATTGATATCATGTTCTTACTTGTTCATATATTTGTTATATATATGAAAAGTTGTTCTACTTAAAGATTTTGTTGATTTTCACCCTGCAATGACATAAATAGGGTAACTCACTACGCCTTTCGGTCTAACCCTCGTTTTTTTATTTTAATATGTATTGTAGAAAGTGCTGAAGGTAAGGGAAAAGGAAAAATGCGATAATTTCCCTATATGTTCTTGCATAAAGATTGGATGATGATATGTATAGTTTTTGTAGATGAACGTGGTTTAATACAAGAATTTGTATTTTGAATTTTTGGACCATGTATTTTATTCTGGTAGATTCTTGTATTAAGGGACCGATGTGGGGTATAAACATGTATTTCTATGTATGAAGTATTTGTAACGTGCAATGTGGGAGATGGGGTGTTACAGATTCTCATTTCATCATAAGGGGGAGTATGAAATAATGAATAAAATGTCCAATTCTGAACGATATAAGGGGAATATGTTGTAAAGATCAAGGGGGAGTAACAACAAAGATCGGCAAAACATTCAAAGGAGTGTGACTGCTGAAGATTATTCCGATGCTACAAAGTCTGAGTGTTTTTCAATGTGAAGATCATCCGTACAACAGTTTACTGATAAAGATTTCTTTTAAAGAGAAAGTTTGTTCGTTATCTGAAGAAGTTCATTTTTTAAGAACAATGTTAGAGTTCATTATCTGAAGAAAATTCTTTGAAGATCATATCTTAATGATCAATTCTGAAGATCGTTGCTGCTATTGCTCTACAATGTCAATAGAGAAGATCATTGATGTTCTACATTCGAGGGGGAGAATGTTAGAAGATCTTTGACAACAAATGATCGTCTGAAGATTTCAAAGTGAAGATTTTTTTAGAAGTGTTTTGAAAAAGTCATAAAGTGCTCAATGTGACAAAGTTCAAACAAGATTCAAAGCGCGCAAATTCTTCCAAGCCTGAATACAAAGGGGGAGAATGTTAGGACTGAAAATCAGTGTTAAATTGTATTCGTCTTGAAAGTTAAAATTGTCTGTAATTTTATAAAAGTCATGGTGTTTGACTTTTCTGTGACGTTTGACTTTGACTTGTAACATTCTATTTTGACCCTATATAAAGGGTTTGTCTTAAAATTGTCTATAATTTTATAAAAGTCATGGTGTTTGACTTTTCTGTGNTATAATTTTATAAAAGTCATGGTGTTTGACTTTTCTGTGATGTTTGAATTTGACTTGTAACATTCTATTTTGACCCTATATAAAGGGTTTGTCTTTGTAAATTCTGAAAAGGAGCTTATTTTAATATTCAGATATGTAATAAAGCATTGACCAATATTTGTTGCTTTGACTTTTCCTCTCATCTCTCTCAAGTGTTCTTATGGAAGATCTACCAAATCTGCCATTGATTCTTACATGTTAAATTAAGGATTGATTAAAAAGGACTCTCATTGACACATGAAAAGTGTTATGGATCAGACGAAACTCATCTGGTAGCTCTAACTGATAAGCTACTGGTCCAATTCGTTTACAAATTCTAAACGGCCCAACATACCTTGGACTGAGCTTACCCTTCTTTCCAAATCTGATAACACCCTTCCATGGAGAAACTTTCAACATCACAAGATCACCTACACAAAACTCAATCGACTTTCGACGATTATCGACATAACTTTTTGGCGGTCTTGTGTTGTTCTAATTCTTTCACGAATCTGTTCAATCATTTTAGAAGTTTCTTGAACAATCTCAGGACCCGTTAACTGTTTTTCTCCTACTTCGTTCCAGCACAACGGGGTTCGACATTTACGTCCATACAATACTTCATATGGTGCCGCTTGTAGGCTTGAATGGTAACTATTATTGTATGCAAATTCTATCAGTGACAAATGATTTTCCCACGATCCTCCGAAGTCTATGATACAACTACTCAACATATCTTCAAGAGTCTGAATGGTTCTTTCACTTTGCCCGTCGGTTTGTGGATGATAGGTTGTACTTAACCGAATTTCAGACCCCAAAGCTTTCTGCAAAGCTTCCCAAAACCTCGAAGTGAAATGAATATCTTTTTCGGAGATAATAGATAGTGGAACACCGTGCCTGGTTACAATCTCTTTAATATAAACCTGAGCCAGCTTTTCTAATGAGTAACCCTCCCTTCTAGGTAGAAAATGCGCATATTTAGATATAGGATCAACAATTATCCATATTGCGTCATACCTTTTAGGAGTTTGGGGTAACTTCATCATGAAATCCATTGTAATATGATTTCATTTCCACACAGGAATCTCTAGAGATTGAAGACTTCCATACGGCTTCTAATGCTCAATCTTAACCTGTAGACACGTTATACACTGTTCCACATATCTGGCTATATCTTTCTTCAATTCGGGCCACCAATAAAAAGATTTCAAATCTTTGTATATTTTATTAGTACCTGGATGAATAGAGTAATGGGACTTATGGCTTTCATTCAGAATGACTTTCCGCATATCCCCAAAATATGGTACCCAAATTCGCCCTTGAAAGCACAAAATCCCTTCATTGTTTGGTTCTAAAGTCAAAATCATCTTACCCAACCTTTCTGTCTTGATAAGATCTTCTTTCATGGCTTCTTTCTGACATCTCAAAATTTCTTGATTAGTATCAGGAACTAAATTTATTCTCATTGCCACAGTTTTAATCATCCCACTCTTTTTTTTTCTACTCAATGTGTAAGCTACCACGTTAGCTTTTCTTGGGTGATAGAGGATTTCACAATCATAATCATTAACAAGTTCAATCCACCGACGTTGTCGCATATTCAGTTCTTTCTGGCTGAACAGATGTTGCAGACTTTTATGATTAGTAAAATTTGGCACTTTGTTCCCGGAATATAATGCCACCATATTTTCAAAGGAAACACTACTGCGGCTAGTTCCATTCATGAGTGGCATATTGCTTCTCATGATCCTTCAGTTTTCTTGACGCATAAGAAATTACCTTTCTTCTTTGCATCAAAACACATCCCAATCCAAGTTTCGAAGCATCGTTGTATACTACAAAATCTTCTGATCCAACTAGTAAAGTCAACACCGGGGCGATGCAGAGATGATCTTTCAGTAGTTGGAAAGCTTTTTGCTATTCTTCCTCCCACTGAAATTTAACATTCTTACGAGTCAGATTGGTCAATGGCACAACTATTTTATAAAAGTCCTGATTGAATTTATGATAATAGCATGCCAATCCCAAAAAGCTTCGGATTTCTGAAGGAGTCTTCAGGGCTTCCCACTTTTCAACTTCTTCTATTTTGGCTGGATCTACCTTCACCCCTGCTTTTGATATAACATGACCCAAGAACTGAACTTCCCTTAACCAGAATTCACACTTGGACAATTTTGCATACAACTTTTCTTTTTCAGTAGTTCTAATATCACACAAAGATGTTCTGTGTGTTCCTCTTCGGTTTTAGAGTATATAAGAATATCATTGATAAATAAAATAACTAATTTATCAAGATATTCCTTACATACCCTATTCATCAAATCCATAAAGGTTGCGGGCGCATTAGTTAAGCCGAACGACATAACTAGAAATTCGTGATGCCCGTACCTAGTTTGGAAAGTTGTTGTAGGGATGTCTTCCTCCCTGACCTTTAGCTGGTGATACCCCAACCTTAAATCGATCTTGGAGAAATAACTCGCTCCCACCAGTTGATCAAACAAGCCATAAATCCTTGGCAAAGGATACTTGTTCTTGATTGTCAGCTTATTTAATTCACGATAATCTGTACACATTCGCATAGATCCATCTTTCCTTCTAACAAATAAGACCGGAGGACCCAGGGTGAAGTGCTAGGTCGAATAAATCATTTATCATGCAAATTCTTTAACTGAGTAACTAATTCTTTCAATTCTGAAGAAGCCAATCGATCGGTGCCTTAGCTACTGGTGCTGCCCCACGTAAAAGATCGATCCTAAATTCGATGACTTTGTTTGGCGGTAAACCAAACAAATCCTCTGGAAAGACTTTTGGGTATTCATTAACGATCGGAATCAATTCCTGTTTTTCTTTATCTTTTTTCACATCAATCACATATGTCAAACACCCCTGACACTTCTTTCGGATACACTTTCGGGCTTTTATCACAGTTAAAAGACTAGTATGATGATTCTAACGATCACCATAGATAACAACTGTTCCTCGGTCTGGCAAAATGATTTTGATCATTTTCTTATTATGGACAATACTGGACTGATAATCTGCCAACCAATCCATACCTACTACTATATCAAATTATTTCATTGGCATTGGGAACAACCGAATTGGTAACTCATGCCCCTCAATAATGATAACGCAGTTATTGAACACACTAGTAACATATTCCTAACTATTAGCAGTATCAACTACTAATTCGTCATCAAGTAGCACAAAATTCAAACATGCAATTTGAGCAAATGATGGTGATACAAATGAAAAGTTTTCACCAGAATCAAACAAAACTTTAGCATATATAGAATTCAAAAGGAAGGTACCTGTTACTACATCTGGCGCTGCCTCTGCCTCATTCTCTGTCATTTGGAAGGACCGTCCCCGTGCCCCTCCTTGCCCTCCTCTGGATACCGTAGGTCTTCCCCGAGTACCCGACACATTACTACCCATAGTCAACTGCGGAGTTTTCAACAACGGACAGTTAGGTCGTATATGATCCGGGGAATTACAATTAAAACACCTTCTGTTGGTTGGGCATCACCTTGACAAATGGCTCGCTTCGCCACATTTGTAACACTTCCTTGGGTCCGTCTTACATTCACCTTGATGAACTTGTCGACATTGTGTATAGACTTTCTCACTGACCTTTTGCTCAGTTCTATTATCATATTTTACTGCTTTTGGCCCTCGAAAGTTTGATGAAGGCCCTTCCCATCTTCTTTTCTCAACAATATTACCCTCTGCTTGTTGATTCTTATTACGTTCTGTTACTTCCGCCACATCCACAGTTAGTGAGAAGGTATTGAGATTCATAGCAATTACAAATTCTTTGATCGAAGGTTTTAATCCCCAAATATACCTTTCCACCATCCTGGACTCAGTATACTCTCGAACCGTTTGTAACACCCCATACCACACATTGCATGTAACACATATTTCATACAAAAGAAATACATGTTTATATACCATTCAGGTCCCTTAGTACAAGAATCTATCATTACAGAATACAAGGTCCAAAAAATCAAAATACATTTCTTGTACTAATCAACGTTCATCAATCAAAACTATACATCAAAGACAATCCTTCATGTAGAAATGCATATAAGAAAATATCACATTTTCCCCTTTCCCTTACCATCTGTACCACATGTAATACATATTTAAAATCACAAAAATGAGGGTTAGACCGAAAGGTCTAGTGAGTTACCCTATTTGTGTTATTGTTGGGTGAAAATCACCATAACTTTGTATAAAAATAACCTTTTCATATATATAACAAATATATGAACAAATAGAAACATAATACGAGTATCTTTCCACTTTTCAAGTCAATTATTTAGCTATTCAAATAACATACCTTTGAACCAACCAGGTTTCATAAATTGCCACTTTTAAACCTTTTCTAATCAATAAGGTTTATTTAGAGTTTCAGGCCAAACCTGTTATTTTCTCCTCAATAACATCCAGACTATGATTTCCAATAAGAACCTTGATCCTAAATCTTTAAATCACAATGAAATAAAGATTCCAGACCATGGTAGTCTTAAGGGATATAATAGAAAGAGTTATATCATACAACACATATACAAATGCCACCCTTATATCCAAATGTACACCTGTCCTGGATATGCCATCCTTATCCCATGGTACACCTCTACTTGATATGCCACCCTTATCCCATGGTACACCTCTCCTTGATATGCCACCCTTATTTCATCATCAAAACATTTCATAAAAATAATTCCAAATAGACCGCAGTCAAATGGAATTTTTATCAGTTCAAAATTATCTTTATCAAAATTCCTATTTTATGATAAAGAACAAATTTTTATCAATCGTGCACAAGGCATAATACAAATCCGGTCAACATAGGCTTGGCCAGACTTCATCTCCGGTCAAGTCTTGTCTAGTTTATCAAATCCGGACAACATATCGCCCTAAGGCTTGTCCGATTTAACACTTAGAATAAATTTCAACAGCTTTTGTCTGGATAACAAGTCCGAACAACACTATATTCTTTTGTCCGATTTAAAATAATATGGTCAACATTTAGTCGTATTCCTACTTCTCCATTCAAAATATTTAACATACTCAACATTCATAAATCGCTCAATGTTTGACCGGTTTAAAACTAAACCACTTAACACTTGTCCCGTTTAGGGCTTAATCGCCCAACCCTTGTCCGGTTTAAGACTTAAACCGTTCAATACTTATCCGGTTTAAGACTAATCCGAACAACACTCCTATCGGTTTAAACTTCCAACCATATGAAAAATTTATACACCTAGTTATGCATTATAAAGAGAAGTTTAAGCATTTAAAACCACTCATCTTTAAAATCTTTTTAGAAATAAGATTGAACACAACTTGAATCCGCTTGATTCCAATCAAAAGCAATCCAGTCACCACCACTTCTTCTTAAATCGCACACTCTTTTTCCAAAAATGGCAAGAAGAATATGAAGGAGGGTTAATGTGACAGCCGTCAAATTCGAACTCTCAGGTTAGCTCTTTTTAAGATTATATTAGTATTATTGAAGGTAATTTATAAGATTAGGAGTTAGTTAGGTTAATTTGGTTGAAATTTTTTTAAGAGAATCCAGCAGTTGCTTAGAAAGTCCGGTTCCGACCCGAAATTATCTGAAACGTCCTA
>NW_020201303.1:67198-71087 GCF_001531365.2 Cynara cardunculus var. scolymus | reverse complement strand
GTTAGCAGAGTAAAGAAACCAAAAGAACCCATATAATATTATGCGTCAGTACGTGGTGCAATTTTTAAACATTTAAAAGGATTAGAAGACTTAATCACTCAAAAGGGGGGGGGGGGTTAAAACATCCGAAGATGACGGGGGAGTCCCGATTTACCGTTGCCTCTGACAGCAGTAAACGTTGTTTTACCATTACCTCACTTTTGAGGTTTCCTTCTAGAAGTGCTTCAGATTGCGCCACCTTGATCCAATCAATCAGACTGGACCTTACATCGATCCTGGTGAGCACAACTTTTGTTCCACTACCGTACTCCTTTCGACTCAGAGCATCCGCCACTACATTTGCCTTACCCGGATGGTATAGTAACTCACAATCGTAGTCTTTGAGTAGCTCAAGCCAACTACGCTGCCTCATGTTTAGTTCCTTTTGATCGAAGATGTACTTCAAACTCTTATGATCGGTGAAGAGCGTGCACTTGGTACCATAAAGGTAATGACGCCAAAGCTTTAAGGCGAACACCACCGCTGCTAACTCCAAATCGTGGGTGGGATAATTCTTCTAATGAACTTTGAGTTGTCTTGATGCGTAGGCAATTACCTTTCCTCTTTGCATCAAGACACAACCCAACCCCATTTTTGAAGCGTCACTAAAGACCACGAAGTCTTCGGACCCTTCCGGCAAGGAGAGAACTGGGGCTTCACATAATTTCCTTTGGAGAGTTCTGAAGGCGTGCTCTTGCTTCTCAGTCCAGATGAATTTCACATTCTTCCTCGTCAACGCCGTTAAGGCAGAAGCAACTTTGGAAAAATCTTGGATAAATCTCCTGTAATAACCCACCAGACCCAAGAAACTGCGGATTTCAGAAGGACTCTTTGGTGGTTCCCAGTTCATCATCGCCTTGATCTTGGACGGGTCAACCTTCACTCCATCTCGGGTGACGACGTGACCCAAGAATTGAACCTCGCTCAACCAGAAGTCGCACTTGGAGAATTTCGGATACAACTTCTCCTTCCTTAGCATTTCTAGGACTTCTCGACATGATATGATTCGTCCTTGGAATAAATAAGTATGTCATCAATGAATACTATTACAGACTTGTCGAGGAATGGTCGGCACACCCGGTTCATCAAGTCCGAAGGGCATGACCAAGAATTCATAGTGCCCATAACATGTTCTAAAAGTCGTCTTTGCCACATCATCTTCTTTCACTCGAACCTGGTGGTATCCCGAACATAGATCGATTTTAGAGAAACAACTGGCTCCCTGAAGTTGGTCGAAAAGGTCTTCGATCCTAGGGAGGGGATATTTGTTCTTCACAGTCGCCTTGTTGAGTTCTCGGTAGTCAATACACATCCTCATGGTGCCGTCCTTCTTCTTTACAAATAAGACCGGAGCTCCCCACGGTGACGAACTCGGTCTAATGAATCCTTTCTCAAGAAGGTCTTGTAATTGAGACATCAACTCTTGCATTTCGGATGGCGTCAAGCGGTAAGGGGCTCTAGCAATAGGAGCAGTTCTCGGGATGAGGTCGATTCGGAATTCCACTTGTCTAACGGGTGGCAACCCGGGTAAGTCTTCAGGAAATACATCGGGAAACTCGTTGATCACCTTCACATCCGCAATCTTTCTAGTTTTTTGATCGGCATTCAACACGTACGCGATGAATGATGGACACCCCTTGGCTAAGCATTTACACGTCTTAGCCATGGATAGGAGTACTACTTCTCCCTTCTTTCTTTCTCCATAAACTAACACTGCGTCCCCGCCCGGTAAACGAATTCGAATCAATTTCTTAGAACATGAGATTTCTGCTTGGTTCTTTGCTAACCAGTCCATTCCAATTATGATGTCAAATCCGCCGATAGCCATAGGTATAAGGTCTATCCGAAATTCCTTTCCTTCGATTTCCAAAATGCAACTCCTAACAATCTCACGCACCAAAACTATACTACCATTTGCTAACTCAATGATCAAGGCATCCTCTAGAGTACTAGGGGACGTATGCAAGAGTTGGTAGAATGTAGTAGACACAAAGGAACATGAAGCACCTGAATCAAAAAGCACGTGTGCAGGTACGGAGTTAACAAGGAACGTACCCGACACCACATCCGTTGATGCCTTAGCTTCCTCCGCAGTCATCTGAAAGGCTCGGTCGGCTGCTTTCAAGGTATTTTCCTTTCTTCCCTGGCCCCCTCCTGCCTTCATCTTCGGACAGTCATTCCTGAAGTGACCCGGCTCTCCGCATCCAAAACAGATGGGCCCTTGATAGGACATAATTTTGAGTGTGGCCTGGCTTCCCACATTTAAAGCATTTTGCGAGGGCAGAGTCGGTGGTGCACGGGCTGTGGTGCTTAATGCGGCATTTGGGACACCACTTAGCCTCTTGTCTAGGATAAACTCCCCGCTTACCGTTGATGGGATGGTTTGGTCTCTTGGAAGGTGTATAATGACTTTCCCACTTTCTTTTCTCACCACCTGCCACTTTCTCCTCTTTTCCTCTAACGTAAGCCGTTTCCATGATCTTGGCCTCTTCGATTGCCTCCCTTAGGGTGGAGGCTCTGGAGTTTCTAACCATAACCATCATGTCCGCAGGCAATCCCTTGAGGTAGGCCTTCATTATTTCCTTCTCCGTTGGGGCCACGTGCCACACTAAGTTCAACTTTTCCATAAATAGTCGCGTGTAGTCTCTCACTGATAAATTTCCTTTCTTGAGGGTTCGAAATTCTTCTTCAATGTGGTCCATCTCTTGTTCGTTGCAAAATTCTTCCAACACCTTCTCCTTAAACGTGGCCCAACTCATCTTGGCCAAATCTGCTACCTCTATGGTTGATATGACGATGTTCCACCAGGTAAGGGTTGCACCTCTTAGCATTTGAGAGCCAAATTTTGCCTTTTGACCCTCGTCACAGTCACAAGCCCGGAAGGCTTGTTCGATCTCTCGAAGCCAATTCATGCATGTTACGGGATCATCTGACCCTACAAATTCCGGCGGTTTGCAACTCAAAAACGTCTTGTAGGAGCAAACTTTACTCACTTGTCTTGCCTCAATCGTTGCTAACTCCTGGGTTGGGATTCCATTTCTGGTACCCCCAGATCCCACAATAGTTACGTTCTCGGCAACCGCTTCATGTTTACGATTGTTAGCGTCCCTATCCTCCAGCAACTTCATAAAGAACTCTTGTTGTTGGGCCATAGCTCTGTTCATAGCGTTCATCATTGTTCCCATCATTCTTGATTCCGGGGTTTCTTCTTCCATCACGGGATTAGAGGTGGCAAGGTCGACTTGGGGAACATGGTCAACTCCACCGTCCAAGGTGTTTCGTCTAGGATGAACTCTTGCGATGGTGGTTCGTGGCGGTTGATCTGCTGTAGATTCAGTTACCGCATGACCTTCCGGAGAGGTATCCCGAATATACTCCGAGTGTTCACCATTACAGACTGTCATACAAGAGAGTGAAAGAGAGTCATGAAAGGACGAACAAAGAATTAACATAGTACATACTGATACATTCATAAATTCTTGTAATAACAGTAAGTTCAAGTACGCTTGTGTAATAACTTACTCAAAATAGCATTAGCTAGGTGAAAGTTTGAATAGGTTATACATAAGAATTCTTAACACCATCGTCACATTTCATGAACGGGGTAGCTCCGATGACCCTAGTGCTCTCCTATCCCAAAAGTTTCTACCCACATCTCACAGTTAACACTTACAATCTAAGCTTAAGTCTAGCCGTCGTGATCCCTTACCTAGTTCGCTTAAACTAGTGCTCTGATACCAACTTGTAGCACCCTAAAGAAAAAAGGGGTAATTTAAACTGGAAATATATATAACGAGAACCAGAATCTAGAATTAAAAATTTACCCAACAAAAGGTAATAGTATAGCGTT
>NW_020201303.1:56138-66888 GCF_001531365.2 Cynara cardunculus var. scolymus | reverse complement strand
GTTAGCAGAGTAAAGAAACCAAAAGAACCCATATAATATTATGCGTCAGTACGTGGTGCAATTTTTAAACATTTAAAAGGATTAGAAGACTTAATAACTCAAAAGGGGGGGGGGGTTCAAAACATCCGAAGATGACGGGGGAGTCCCGATTTACCGCTGATCCTGACGGAACACAAAGTAAGTCATGGATCAACGTTGCAGAGCATCACCTATAGGTTTAATACCATCGACATCAACCTAAGCCAGTCATGTAGTCGGTCGTGATCTTAAGCTCCTTACCTCGGAAATTACATACTAATATCAATGCCTATTTCCGAGTGAGAATGAGAAGATAGATTTGGAAGTTACATAATCATCACAATGCCTACATCCAAATCATAGCAATCTTCTCACAAAGTAAATAAATCAACACCCATGCCCACATTCCATTACACTCTAGCATTATGACCAAAAGTGACGTCTTATGCAAAATGTCATTCCTTTAATAGACAATATTACATGTGAGTTCTATAACCAAGAATTAATTTCTTATTTCTAAGAAAAGCTCCTCATGCTCATATTATAAAGGTCTCAAAGTTTTAAGGTCGACACTATACGGAGTATGTGCGTTCTAATTAACGAGTAATCAAATTTCAACTCATTTAACTAATGGCAACGAAATTTCCAAAATAAAATCCTCTTGACCTACAGTTCTCATGTCAACCAAATAAACAATTTATAGAGGTTTATATATACGGTAAATTAATACTCTATCGCAACAAATTGAGGTTTCAAAAAGGAAGAGTGAACTCACATACTGGGATTCAGGATAAATCCCAAAATCTAGACTGTTGGTAGATGTTGCTGTTGGGAGCAGCACACGAAGAAAACAGCTCCACAGTCTGCTGTTCATTGCTGCTGCTTGCTGCTCGACGAAGACAGATGAGGAAACAGTACAGCTACGGCTGCTGTTTTCTGTTTCTGTTTGATATGGCACGGCGGTCAAGCTGTTGACTGGTGGCCCGAGAAACAATAGAATACGCAGACCTCTTTGCTGCTGTTGTTTGCTATGTGGCGAGGCACTCCGTAGTCGTTGTTCCGGCGTAGAAAACAGCTCCCGCTGTCGGCTGTCCAGGCAGAAGTCACGAAGAAAACAGCACAGCCTCTTGCTGTTTGCTGTTTGGGCAGGAGGCACGAAGAAAACTGCAGACTCTTGCTGTTTGTTGTTTGGGCAGGAGGCACGAAGAAAACAGCACAGCCTATTGTTGTTTGCTGTTGGTGATCGGATGAGAGCACGCAGGTAAGACCTGATGTGGCTGTTGTTAGATGAGGCTTTGAAGGGGCACAACAACCCTTCTTTCCCTTTCTTCTGTCTTTTCTTTTCTTCCTTTTTGCTGTGCAGCCCCCTCTCCCTTCTCTTCGTTTATGCAGGTAAAACCCCTCCCCCCACTTCCTACCATCCAAGAGAATAATGGTTAAGGACCCAAATGCACTTTTTTTCCATAAATTACTTGGAAAATGGAAACTCATGCCCTGTAGTGAAATTGAGACTGCTCGACTTCGGAAGCCTCATGTAGCAAATTGTTGATGAAATCGTTTCATCAATCGTTTAAATTGTTGCATAATATACTAGGATACGAAATCGTTTCATCAATCATTTAAATTGATTCTTTGTATGGTATGATCTTCCTCCTGATTGAAAGGGATGAAGATAGGGATGAAATGGGGTTGATTAAGAAAACTGATGATTATACCCGATTTCTTGATATAGACGGTTTTACAATTTTACCCTTTTTCCAATTAAACAATTTTTTTAACTTTCTAATATAGACTAAACTAATCTTGATCATTGATCAAGAAAATGGATGGATGAGATTGATTTATATGGTTTACACATGAGGGTGGTTTTCATTTGATCGCTCCTTTACACACACACACACACACACACACACACACACACACATATATATATATATATATGGAGAGAGAGAGAGAGAGAGAGAGATGTACATACATATATATATATATACACTAGAAGGGTACTTGCGCAATGCAGCGAGATACATCTTGATTTTAATATTTCATTTATTCTTTATCTCAGTCGATGTTATAATATGGTTTTATGTGATTTTGATAAAGCGATGATGTTTTTATTTTTGAATAAAATATAAGTTTGAAGATATCATAAAAATTTGACAAAAATATATCGATATTAGTATCAAATTAACTATATAAAATTACTATTTTTTTGTGTAATTTTTTAATTCAATTTTTTTATAATTTAATTTAGGTACAATAACGAAGTAATTTATATTTGGTTTAATAATATAATTTTCTTATAATATTAATAATTATTTATTTTGTTAGAAATCAATAATTACTCTAATTATGTTTTAGATTTTTTTATATTTTAAAACGAGATATTTATCCTCTATTTGATTATGTTTATCCGCAGTTAGTTATACGAATTAAAAATCGAGATTTAATAAGTTGTACTTATGCATATAATTTACTTGTAATCTTGAAATTTAAGTAATATGCATCAATATACAATACTTTATGCATAAAAAAATATATCGATATTCGTATCAAATTAACTATTTAAAATTCCTCATTTTTTGTGTAATTTTTTAATTCAAATTTTTTATTATAATTTAATTTAGGTACAATAACAAAGTAATTTATATAATATAATTTTCTTAAAAAGATAATAATTAATTATTTTGTTAGAACTCGATAATTATCCTAATTATCCTAATTATATTTTAGATTTTTTATATTTTAAAATAAGATGTTTATTCTCAATTTGATTATGTTTATCTGCAATTAGTTATACGAATTCAAACATCGAGCTTTAAGAAGTTGTACTTTTGCATAATTTAATTGTAATCTTGAATTTTAAGTAAACATTGGTTTTATGTGGTTTTGAGAAAGTGATAATGTTTTTATTTTGGAATAAAATATAAATTTAAAATTATCATAAAATTTTGAAAAAAAATATATCGATATCAATATTAAATTAATCTTTTTAAAAGTTCTTGTGTTTTGGTGTAATTTTCTTAATTAAATTTTTTTAACTATAATTTAATTTAGTTTTAATAATATAATTTTTATAAAGATAATAACTAAGTATTCTGTTAGTTATCAATGATTATCCAAATTATATTTTTTATTTTTTATATTTAAAGTGAGATGTTAATCAAATATTTGATTATGTTTATTTGCAGTTAGTTCGACGAATTCAAGTATGAAGCTTTAATAAGTGTACTTATGCACAATTTATTTGTAATCTTATATTTTAAATAATATGCATCAATAAACAGTACTTCATGCAAAAATCATTTTTAAGAGTTTTTGTCAAATGCTTTATAATATAGTATAGATAATTTAGGTTTAGCAACAAAGAAATTTAATTTAGGTTTAATAATATAATTTTTTTATAAAGATAATAACTAAGTATTCTGTTAGTTATCAATGATTATCCTAATTATATTTTAGATTTTTTATATTTAAAATGAGATGTTTATCCAATATTTGATTATGTTTATYTGCARTYAGTTAGACRAATTCAAGTATGGAGCTTTAATAAGTTGTACTTATGCACAATTTACTTATAATCTTAAATTTTAAGTAATATGCATCAATAAACAGTACTTCGTGTATAAAACATCGTTTTTAAGAGTTTTTGTCAAATACTTTATAATATAGTATAGATATGCCGCCTTAGACACGCCTTAAAAAAGTTGTGACCTCTCTGTAACTTGTGAAACTTAACACTTGACCCCGTCGTCACGTCATCTAGAACCTTGGATGAAACAGATGGTTTGAAAAATAGCCAAACCATAGGTTGGTCTTGTATTTGCGTTTTGTGTTTACATTTTTTTTATAATTTCAACTAGATATCATATATAATTTAGGGAAATTTATTAAAATCACCATTTTTCAAGGTTGGTTTCACCTTCTAGCCACTTTCTCTCTAAGTTTACCAAAATAGTCAGAAGTCTGCAAAACTCACGTCCGCAATTATGGACCCAACCAAAAGACAAAAAAAAAAACTACGCTCTCTACTCGTCCGCAAAAAGAAATTACATTTTTCATTCAGGTCCGCAAAAAATTACATTTCTCACCAGCGTCCGCAAAAAATTACATTTTTCACCCAGGTCCGCAAAAAAAATGTTGACCTATGGCTATTTTGGTAAACTTGTAAAAATTGATTAAGAGGTGAAATCAACCGCTAAAAATAAACATATTAATTAGTTTATCTATAATTTATTTATGTTATTGCATAATATCAACTATAGTTGTGTTGTACTTGTGTTTTAAAAGATATATTTTGTATTTGATACATTAGTTATTAGTTTAAAGTCAGTATAAACCCATACAGGGGGGGATGCATGTACAAGGGGTTGGGGTCCTGGGCCCCAATAAAATAAAGTCTAGAATGCCCATTTTTTTATTTTACCTGTAAATTTTAACTCTATGTGATTGGGCCCCCAATAAAATAAACATGAAGGCCCCACTCCCAAGTTCCAACACAACCCATAATTCATTTATCCTTCCAAGTTTCATCGGTCCATCACCTCCACAACTTCACCTTCATTCATCGCCTCCTGCACATCGCTGATCGCCACTTCTTCTTCCTGCTTCCTGCACGTCGCTGATCACCACTTCTTCTTCCTGCTTCCTACACATCGCTGATCGCCACTGCTCCCTCCCTCTTCCCTCTTCCTCCGCCTTCAGCCTTCCTGCTTCCAAGCTCCAACTTCCTTGAAATGTCCAAATTCACACACAACTGATTATGATCTTCAAGAATGATAAGAACAAGATGAAGAGAGAATAGATCACCAAAATGTCTTTGATTGCTTGAGAGAGAAATTACAGCTCTAATCTCAGATTATAGAATTTGCTAATGACTTGCTAATGACAATTACAAAGTAAACTACTATTTATACTAAGGAAAGTATAAAGCTAATCTATTACAAAGCATGTAAAATATGGAGAACTTGAATACAACAATAACGCACATACTTGAACCCAACATTCTCCCCCTTTGGATTCAAATTCGAACTCTCGTAAATTTTGTCTTTCTGAGTCCGAGTAGTTTTTCCAGCCTTCTTAGAGCGTTCCGGTATTGAATCTTCTCCTCGAGCAGATTTATGGCATTGATCAACAAATATCTATCTTTAGAGCTCATTCTCTCTAACTCCGCAGCTCTGTCATTGTTTACTCTCTTCAAGTCAAGTGCCCGTCTCACCAGTCTTATTGTACCATCTAAATACTTGTTTAGCTCGCTAAATCTCATAACATTCTTCACTTGATGCTCAGCAAAGTATATGACTCTGAACTCTTGTTTTTCAAAAATCATGTAAACTGGATAAGCATCAATATCTTCTAAGTCTTGATCAGGTCTCTTCAGATTGATGATTCTTTGATTATCTTCAAGACCCATCTGAACATCAATAACCATAGCCAACTTTACATGACTCCGCRTATACCTTTTAATTGCATCAAGAGCAACCATAGCTCCATCTTTCATGTTAGTCATATTTCGGATCTCAGAGTACATATACTCTAAGTCTTCCAAATATAAGTTCGAGAAATCAGCTTCACTAAACTTCCAGAATCTCAAATTGCACACTTATCACGTAACCCAGAAGTGAAATCCGGTGAACTTCAACACTTAGTCAAAATTTAATCAATTAAGCAAATTTATACGGATAATGCAAAATTCAATACAGATAAGGCACAAAATCCAAATTAGATGAAGAATCTCAAATCAGACAATTTCAACACTTAGTCAAATTTCCAAAAATGAAATACGGATGTAAAAAGTCAACTAGTCAAGGTCAACTAAGTCAACTAGTCAAAGTACGAACAAGTTCGCTTAAAATCAATTCGCTCAAAAAGTCAAAGATTTAAATCGATCACAACACAAAGTCAAAATCTGATCACGAGTCCGTTCAAAGAATCAAAGTCAAAGTACGGTCAAACAGTCAAAGTACAATCAATCAATACATTCAACAATACAACATAAACCGCCTAATAAACCGCTCAACTTTACACTTAAATCGCTCAGGCTATAACCGGACTTCAAATAAATCGCACACTTAACAAGATAAATCGCACAAAATACAAAAGACTTACCAAGCGGATTACCTAAATCGCTCAATAAATCGCACAGGAGTCAAACGATTTACCTCTTAATCCGACCAAGACTTACCCGGTTTAGCTTAATCCGATCAAACTCAATTCACACAAATATTACAAGTATTAAACCGTACAAGCTTTAAGCGATATACAACTTAAATCGATCAAGAGTTAATCGGACTAATATTCAAGCAAAAACATAAATTTCACACTTTTTCACCAAAATTTTGGATCAAAGCATGAAAAATTATGAATTTTGAAGAACACTTAACAGTTTTCGAAAACTCAAAATTCGATCAAATGAGGTTCAAAACTTGTTCAAAATAAAAAACAGTGTGAATCAAATTTGTTCTAAATCAAAATGCGAATACAGCGATATAAGATTTGTTAATTAACAATCAACAATCAAACGGTTTAAGCCAAAATTCAAATCTGGAATGATGAACTCTAAGAACAGACGAAGAACATGAAGAACTCAGATCGATCAATCCACTAAAAATTCATACAAATTCTTGATAAATTCATTTAATCCTCTAATAAAACTATTGCAGTCTGCTCTGATACCAATTGAAATGTCCAAATTCACACACAACTGATTATGATCTTCAAGAACGATAAGAACAAGATGAAGAGAGAATAGATCACCAAAATGTCTTTGATTGCTTGAGAGAGAAATTACAGCTCTAATCTCAGATTACAGAATTTGCTAATGACTTGCTAATGACAATTACAAAGTAAACTACTATTTATACCAAGGAAAGTATAAAGCTAACCTATTACAAAGCATGTAAAATATGGAAAACTTGAATACAACAATAACGCATATACTTGAACCCAACATTCCTGCTTGCTTGCTTCCTGGACGGACCTGTAGTGCACCGTGACCGTGCACTGCGCTGCCACTACTTGCTTCCTGCGGCTACAACTGTACTGATGCTACTCCAAATTGGGTGAAAACCTAAAGTTTTGATTTCCAATCTTTAATTTTTAATGACTTTGATTTTGTTGTTTGCTTCATAATTGGTGATTTGGTGAATGCTTATGTTAGGTTAATTCTGCAATTTTGTAAGCAAATAGAAATGTTAGGTTAATTTTGCAATTTTATAGGCAAATGGAAATGTTAGGTTAATTTTGCAATTTTTTAGGCAAATGGAAATATTATTATTGATAAAGGTAAAGCATTGATTTTTATCTTGTTATTGCTATTGCTAGAAAAAATGGAAATATTTTTTAAAAGGAAAGCATCAACACCTGAATCGAGCTTTGCTCCTTCGATGCCTTATGAAAATGATTTGAACGATCTTCCTTGGGATCCATCCAATAGGAAAAAGATTTCGGAATATTATCCTAATCAAAGAGATAAAATAAGGAGAAAATACTTGATTAGATGACCTTGTCAACCACGGGGTCATGCATTTCTAGAAAAAAATTGTCGGGAGTAAATGAGACGTTTTTCTCCGGCTTGGTTCGATCAATACGCTAATTGGTTGGAGTATAGTGTAAAAACGGATAAAGCTTTTTGTTTGTGTTGTTATTTGTTTAGAGATCATTACATAGGAGAATGTGGGAGTGTTGCTTTTGTAATAGATGGCTCTAATAGTTGGAATAAAATGGAAAGACTTGGTCTTCATGTCGGCGACATTAATAGTTTTCACAATAGAGCACTTAAGAAAAGTGAGGATCTAATGAACCAAGATCGATCTATTGTCTTTGCATTTCATAAGTAAATTGAGAAGGAGAAGAATGAGCATTGAATACGATTAAATGCTTCAATTAAGGCCTACAGATTCTTGTTGAAGAATGCATTGCCCTTTCGTAGTCACGATGAATCTGAAATGTGTATTTCTAAAGGGATGTTCTTAGAAACATTAGCCTTAATTGGTGATTGCAATGAGGATGTAGGTAAAGTTATATTAAAAATGCTCTAAAGAATAATGAAATGGGGTCTCAAAGTATTCAAAAAGATATTGTTGCTTGTTTTGCAAATCAAATACTCAAATTCATTCGTAAAGAAGTTGGTGATAAGGTGTTCTCATTGCTAGTTGATGAGCCTAGTGACGTTTTTAAAAAGGAACAAATGACGGTGGTTTTACGATATGTTGATGCACGTGGTATTGTTAAGGAGAGATTTATTTGATATTGTTCATGTGACGGAGACATCTTCTTCAATTCTTAAATATGCCATTGATACTTTATTTGCTGAACATGGATTGAGTTTGAAACATGTAAGAGGGCAAGGTTATGACGAAGCAAGCAATATGTGTGGTGAGTTCAATGGATTAAAGGCCTTGATCTTGAATGAAAATAGCTCGGCATATTATATCCATGGTTTTGCTCACCAACTTCAATTAGTTGTTGTGGCGGTTGCAAATAAACATGACGGAGTTGAGAACTTTTTTAATATGTTAAGAATGGTGATCAATGTGGTGAAGCTTCTTGCAAGCGTAAATACATGATTTGACAAAGTTACAAAGATAGAGTGCAAGAGTTTGGGGATCGATTTAGTGAGGTAAGCACTAAATTGCTTAAAAATATAGCAACTTTTAGTCCATGTGATTTCTTTTTGTAGTTCAATGTATCAGATTTATTGAAGTTGAGTGAGTTGTATCCTCAAGATTTTAGTCCTATGGAAAGGATCGCTCTTGAGAAACAACTTATTATGTATTATTTGATCGTGCGTCAAGATGAAAGATTTGCCGATTTGAGTGGTATTGAGCTCGCTAGATTGCTAGTGGAAACAAAAAAAAAACATACAACTTGTCCTCTAGTATATCGGTTATTGAAGTTAGCTTTGGTTTTGCCAGTTGCTACCGCAACAGTCGAAAGATATCTTTCTGTTATGAAGTTTGTGAAGTCAGATTTGCACAACAAAACCGGTGATGAATTTTTGAATGTTGTAATGATATGTATTATAGAAAAGAAGCACTTCTCACAGTTTCAAATGATGATGTAATTAGTCAATTCCAAAAGAATAAGAGTCATAGGGCACAGTTGTAAGAGATAATTTTTTATCATGTTTGTATGAAATTGAAGTTAATTATTATCTTATCTTATATCATGCTCCTACAATATATTTTTTTGCATCCGTCACTTAGCCCATATTCTACAAACCATTTAAATCAAACTATATTTTTGTGGTATAATTTGATCACTTCATATCAAAACCGAATGATTTGGAGTTTTCTTAAACTGCATTTATGGTTTGCTTTGTTAAAGAAGGATTATGTGGCCTAATAGAACATGAACATCCTTATTCACATAGTCAAATTTAAGAAATTTTCAAGAGTGTTATCACAAAATAAAAACCATAAGAACCTAAAGCTTTATTTCATAATTTTTCATACAAAACTCTGAAATTTTAAAGTTTATGGTTTTACAAATACAAACTTATGGTTGCATATTTAAGGTCTTGCTAAACCCTATCATTTTAGTGGTTTCATAAACAACCACACTCTTAAGAGTAGCTCTGCCCCTACTTATTCGGGATATATGAATTAATAAAAATATTCAATCATGGGTTAAGAGGGTAACTTTGCATAGAAAATATTTATGTGCTATTTGTTTTTACAAAAAAGCTCTTAATACCCTCTGAAGTCTGAATTGGTCAAACCTTAGGATATTAAGAGTGTTTGTTTTTTTTTTTCAATTAAGAGCTTAAAAGCTCTGATTAGGTCTGAATTAATTAGATGTTAAATTTTCACTGAAAACCTCTTATTTCATTCTCCATTGCGTCGCCTACCAGTTGCTTTCTCCATTGCGTCGCCTACCAGCACCCACGGTTAAGCTTTTAAGCTTTTTTGCTTTCTCCATTGCGTCGCCTACCAGGTTGCTCTCTCCATTGTTGCGCCTACCGTCTTCTACCTCCTTCTACCTCTCGATTTAAGGTATCCATCTCGATCTCTCAGCTCTCGATTTGGTTTCTCCTTGCTTGGTTGAGTTCTGTTTTACCTGGTTCATCTATTGTGAAGGTAATCGCATCACCCACGGTTCAAATCCTATAAGGGGTTTTGTATTCTTTTCTGTCTAGGTTAATTTCTCGAAACTACTGTGAAAATCCAGGTTCGTGGTTCGAAACTACTGGCTTGGTTAACAGTAGAAAGAAGCCTTGCACTCATACCACATTTGAGATTGAGGATTGATTTGTTCATTTGCTTTTTCGTTCCTAGTATATGTATATAAGTACATATATACATATATATATATGATAAAATTAGAAAGAGGTATATATGTATGATGAGTAGTCGTGTCTGGTTTAAAGGATGGGTGGGATTGACAGCAAAGCTTCAAAGGGAGTATTTATGTTCACTGCACAGTACACAATAGCTTAAAGGCACACCATTGCCCCCTTCACTGCACAGTACACAGTAGATTAATTATGTATGCATTTGAAACTTGCTATTACATTAGAGTTTAGGAACTAGTACAAAAGATGTTGATAAGGGTAATTTTCTAGTGTAAACAACCCCTAATCAAGAAGGCGCATTGGGTCTGGTTTTAAAGGAGGATATAACCAGTTGTTTGACCATTGTAGTAAGGTGTTGTGGTGGTGAAATGAAGAACAAAAAGGATCCAAAGAATTGATGAAGTCAATTAATTACCAGAACCACAATGAATGAAAACAGGG
>NW_020201303.1:7866-55605 GCF_001531365.2 Cynara cardunculus var. scolymus | reverse complement strand
ATATATATATATATATATATATATATATATATATATATACACTATAATGTTTGTCAGTTTACAAAAACAAACAGTCTTATTGATTCAGATTTCAGATTTCAGACGTAAAAACAAACAGTCTGACTGATTCAGATATCAGATTTCAGACGTAAAAACAAACAGTCTGACTGATTCAGATTTCAGATTTCAGACGTAAAAACAAACAGTCTGACTGATTCAGATTTCTGACTTCAGCACCACCTCTTAAAATTTAAAAGTTAATTCAGACTTCAGACTTCAGCACCTCTTAAAAAACAAACGCCACCTTAGAGTAAACTATAAATTTGGTCTCTATGGTTTGATGAATAACACCTTTTGTCCCTACAGTTTTGAAATTACAAGATAACCATCATGGTTTGCAAAAACTTTCGGATTTAGTCCATCCCTCTAATGACCGTTAAAAATTCAGTTAAATAAGAGGCATTTTCGTTTTTTATTGCGTTTTTTTTTGTCTTTTAACCAATCAATTTTTTACTTTGGTCCTTATGTTATTGATGGGGTAAAGGACAAAAAATTGATAAAATGACGAAAAAGCTCTTCATTTAACGGAATTTTTTAACACCGTTTAAGGGAGATATCAAACCAGGACATTTTTGCAAACCATTATGGCTATCTTTAATTTTAAAACTACATGAAAAATTATTATTTTTGAAAAACCACAGGGATCAAATTTGTAGTTTAGTCAAATTTTTATTTTAGACGTCCATAATTTTAACATCAATGTTTTAAAGTTCATATTTATTTTGTAATGCCCTCAATTTTTCTCCTTTATATTCCTCTAGATATTAAATCCCAAAAATATACTCGGAAACCCAAGTGTAATTTAAGAAACGTGGGTTTGGCCTCATTTAAGTTATGTTGGTTGTGGGGGGGGGGAGTGAAGGCTGGTAATCGGCTAAGCGAAGGAGTGCCACCAGCTCCTTTATTCGGTTTCTCGACGGGTATGGATGCATGAAGTCGCCTAAGCTACAGTATGGCAAGGCTTAGACCGGTCGGTAATGCATTCAACAGTGGCTAATACAAGTACAGGGCTCCTAAACCCAGCAAGACTCGCTCGCTCAACCAGATTCGACGGCATTGGTGCTCCTAAACCCGCGCCCAACCTGCATCAGGGTGTTGTTTGCCATTTATTGGACGACACCTTTGTTGTCTATCATTTGAGTACCTCCTTTCTTGATTTACTCTCACTTGAAGACCATCTCTCTTCATTAAATCGGTGGATCAGGTTTGGCAATTTGGTGACCAAACTTCAAGACTCCAACCTTGCATTTTAGGGATTTTCTTGGTTTCTAGGTTTTCACAAAAAACTAACAAGTGAGTTCACATTTATCATTATTAAACTTCATTTATGTCAAACTTGCCTAACTTATGTCTTTGTGGGACTTTAATTTGGATATTTAGATCTACCTAATTTTAGTTGGGTTATTTATGAAATTTAACCCAAATATGATTTTAGGGCTTGAACATAGTTATCCTTATTTTGTATGTATATAAGTTGTATATAGATATTATATGTTATATGTAGCTAAGATATCAGTTGTGGACTTATTTTGGGATTGACCACTTCATATCGATTCATGGTAAATGATGTAGTAGATGAGGAGTTTGAGTATGAGTAGATGGACTATGTACATATGATGGAATTTAAGATGTAGATATTATTTTTATAAATGCGCACATGTGGTGATATTTGACCCTAATCCTTGTGCATAAGGTTTAGGTGGAGTGTTCAGGTAAATATGTTATAATAACCCTTTGAGTTGCTAGTAAGTAGACACTAAAGACCTATGGGGAACCTTGAGGTGAAACTTGGCTAGTGAGTGGGTGGCCACTAAGGCTTAGGAGTCCTTGAGGTGAAACTCTTTGGAGTAGACACTAAAGGTAAATGGGGGTTTGAGGTGACGCAATGAATGGTGTGTGCACAAAAATCGTGAACTTGAGATGTAGCCCCAATAACATATTAGGTGACAATACTTTTGTGTTCCTGCCATCTTGAGGGAAACGACTCTCCCCGTCGTTGAGAGATGTTCTTTGTGTATAGTGTCCATGTTTTTAGATAACTTTGTTATAATGCATGGTATTGCACCGCTATTGCAGATCGGGTAACATTTGATTTAGCACTCTTATCTACCTTGTGAATTATTATGCGTTATCTCACTAGGCATTAAGTCTAACACTTTTTCTTGATTATGTTATTTTCGAGTCCTACTAGGTAGTGCATCTAAGACCGCTTAAGAGGCCTGATTGGTGCTACTAGAAGCATCAAGGGTAGAGCTTTTTAGGAAGCACTCGAAAATTGACTTCTGAGAGATATAGTAATACGTGACTGTAATCTTGTTATTACAAGATTAGATTATTAGGTTGTAATTTATGTCTCACTTATTAATTATTGTGCTTATTTGGCAAACTTTCCCTTCATGTGTTCAAGTTGATTCTATTTATGGAAATTTTAGTTGTTTAAAGGTGTCTTCTTGTTTTTAATATTTAGGGTGTTACAAGTTGGTATCAGAGCTTTAGTTTAAGCAAAATAGGTGTAAATTTAGATACCTAGATTTAAGTTCTGAATTTTAGTGGCAAATGCCTTAATTATGGGTAGAATTCTTAGGTTGGGGGGAGCAATAGGAATTGCATAAATACACTAATTCGAAGTTATAATGATGTAATGAGAATTCTTGTGTTGAATATATTCAAAATCTCATACTACTATGCTATTGTGAATATATATTGTTATTAACATAATGATTGATGAATGTAGCAATATGTTACAAATTGTTAGTCTTATAAGAATTAACTAGTATGATCATTGCCATGTGTGTGACAGTTCTTTATGGTGAACACAAGAATTCAACAAGTAACCCAAGATGATGGAAAAAAGATGAATGTAACGGCTGAAGAATAACCAAGGGAAGAGGAGAACAGGCAACTCCCTCCAATCCCGCCAATATTGAGGGGTATGATTGAAGTTATACCGAGGAAAAATTTGAACATTGACAACCCGACCATTCAGAAGTTAAACCTTCAGTCTGTGATGATGGCTAGCATCATGCAATCAACAAATTCAACCATGGACAGACGGGAAGAGAGGTTGTGAAGATGTTGGAAAACTGAGATGTTAGTAAATGAAGAAATGAGATTGTTATGGAGAATGATGTTGTTGGTTCTGAGGGTGTCGGAAATACTAATGTAGCCGAGAAGCGAGTGGTTGTTGGTGAGGCAAGGAGGAAAAGTTTATTCGTACAAGACTTCCCTATGCAGTAAGTCGCTCGAGTTCTCAGGTACTACCGATCCATTCACATGCATGAATTGGATCCAAGAGATTGAGTAAGCTTTTGACTCTAGTGATTGTGGTGAACAACATAAAGTAAAGTTTGCTTCACAGAGTTAAGGGTTCAGGCCCTTAGATGGTTAAACATCACCAAGTCCGCTCTTAGAGCAACCTTCATCCCACTCTTAACCTAGGAAGTCTTTAAAGGAAAAAATTTAGACAAGTACTGCAATGAGAGGACTTTAGATTGGATCGAGGATGAGTTTCGATCCCTCAAGAAAGGAGATAAATATGTGGCCCAGTACTCAAAATTGTTCATGGAGAAGCTTGACCTAGTGGGGCATCTAGCCCCGTATGAAAAGTCCACAATCAAAGGTTATCTTAAAGGTTTATCGACCTAGATGAAAACGTCGATATGAAATTCTAAGGTAGCAACTCTTTAAGAAGCTATGGATGAAACACAATTAAAGTATATAGTATTTACATACGACAAAAATGCAACAAATAAACGCATGCACCCTCCTCACCTTGGTGATGTTTGAGCCCTTGACCTCTTTAGAGGCTAAAAGGCTCCAATATCGATATGTTAAACACCCTTTGGTTATATTAATAAATATTGTTGGACTTAACTCTCTAATTTGATGATAACACATAATAATACCTAATCAAACACTGAGAATGTTTTAGTATTTTAAGTTGTAGGCTACTCTCCAAAACACAAGAGGATCCAAAATGTCAAATGATCTAATTTTTATTGAATATGATAGTTTAGGATCCAAAATTGAAAAGGATATGATTTTGGTATATATTTGATATGCACCTTGTAATTCGGATTACGAGACATCCTTTAAATAGGATTTCTATTGCAATATCTTTAAGTCTTACTTTGTAATATGTTGTCTGATAAAAAAAATGTCTTCAGCAAATTCAAGGACTAGTTGAAGTGAAGTTAGATAGACACCAAAGTGGATTGGGTTTATCATCTACCCGATATAAGATCAAAAGACAAATTTTAGATAATTTGACAAATACTATCTGGCGAGCTAGTTTGAAATGAAGACATAAGGACCAAGTTTCATTTGCCAATTCTAGTCCTGTTGTGGGAACATGTTCAATATGTCTGATAAAATAAGTACTATTTACTTTCTTTACTATTGACTCTGCATACGAAAGCATGGATGAAGATTTGATGAGAAAACTTAGGTACCAAGTTTTCAACCCATGTCCTAGTATGGAAACATGCTCAGCATGTCAGACAAAGTAACTTCAAATGTACTATTTTATTAGTACTATAATTTCTTTACCCAATCACTCTACATAGAAAAGGATAGGTTGAAGTAACAAATGTCTATATCATACCAAATGGCTTATATGAAAATTACAATGGTGCATGGATCAACAAATTAGATGAAGACATACGTTGAAGTTGCATTGTTGTATTAAATGCATTGACTGCTATAAAAGGCAGTATCTAGATCATATGCAACTTTCCCCTTTGAAGAATATTTATGTGCAAATTCTTGCAACTCGGCGCCTTAACCTCTCAAGACTATCTTAGGGTTCATACCTAAAAGAGTATTTTTTTCTATTCTTTCAGTTTCTTTATGAGCAAATTTGTCAGCCAGTCAGATTATTTAGGACCAGTTCTTACCTTCCTAACTAACACAACAAATTTGTAATTCTTTGTTTTTATAAAATATACAAAATTAAAAATTAAAAATTTGTTGTTTTTGTATTCAACCCTTCTACAAACACTTGTAGTATAAGTTATAAACCCATCTGGTACAAAATTGTCTAAATAGTAGACACAGGTAATTAAAAATAAAATATAAAAGTAACCGGCCCCCAGGTATGCTATTCAATAATATTATAAAAATGGGAGCAAAAATATTAATATTCATCTTGGAGCAGATAAAAACAATATGAGAGAGGTGTAGTTAATCGTCAATTTATTGACGATATATTCTATGCATTTTTTTTTAAATTTTTATGATGTAGAATGTTCGATAAATAAAAATTGATCAAATTAGTCCTACTAGACGAACATTTTTTATTTTTAGCCAATTTTTTTATGTTTGCCAAAATAGCTTCGCATTTTGCAAGTGTCTTTTTCGCAACTTGCGAAATGTACTTTCCATAAGTAAAATATAATTATGGTGGTCATTTCGCAAGTCACTAAGGAGATTTCACAAGCCAAAAAGACATTTTGCAAGCTAAAACGACATTTCATTAGCCATCGCGCCAGTTTCACAAGACGACCCCACCATAATCATCTTCAATTCAGAAAAAGTAAGTTTCGCAAGTTGCACAATGAATAATTACGAAATCTAGGTGATAGTCCCTAATATGATCATTCTTCAATAAAACACTTGAGAATCTATGGCAGAGATGATATTCAATTACAACATGTAGAAGGATACTTCAGGGGATTTGTCAAATAGTCAACTTTATTATGTACGTGAGATTTTTACAAATGAGCTCCCTTTCTAAAATTACAAAGGAAATACCCTTTATATAGGGTCAAACATCTAGACAAAGTCAAAGTCAAACTATCCTATGAAAAGTCAAACACAATGACTTTAATACAATTATAGACAAAATTAACTTTCAAGACCAATACAATTTTACACTGACTTTCGGTCGTAACATTCTCCCCCTTTGTATTCAGACTTGAAAGAATTTGCACGCTTTGAGTTTTGTTTGAACTTTGATGCTTTAAGCACACTATGTCTTCTTCAAAAAAAACTTCAACTCAAAATCTTCAGACAATCATTTGTTTGAGAAAGATCTTCTAACATTCTTCCCTCGAATGTAGAACCGCGATGATCTTCTCTTTTGACAATATAGATCAGAAACAATAACGATCTTCAGAATTGATCTTCAGTAAACTGTTGTAAAATAGATCTTCACATTCAACAACTCTCAGACATTGTAGCATCAGAATAATCTTTGGTAATAATCTCCAGTCGCACTCCTTTTAAGTCTTTTACCAATTTTGATGTTACTCCCCCTTGATCTTTATAACAAATTCCCTTTATAATGTTAGTCGCACTCCTTTTGAGTCTTTTACCAATTNTCCCTTTATAATGTTAGTCGCACTCCTTTTGAGTCTTTTACCAATTTTGATGTTACTCCCCCTTGATCTTTATAACAAATTCCCTTTATAATGTTCAAAATTGGACATTTCATTCATTATTACATACTCCCCCTTATGATGAAATGAGAATCATTACATCATACAGAAGAATGAATTAAATTTTTCGCAAAAGCCGTCAATTCATGGAATTGTAAGTAGATCTTTTCAAATCCACTTATTTAATATTTTCAGATTAAGGGAATGGGAAGATAACAACCAATTTCAACGTATGAAATTGTTTTCAATCTTATAAAAAGATTAGCCTGTGAGTATAACAGATATACTCAGTACAATGGATGTACTGTGTATATGAGACTTTTTGATGCTCATCTCACCAGGTCTTCCATTCAATCATCGAGAGCTTAAAATTAGCATATCTATGAATGTTTTGACAAAATAACATGTAAAATGCAAAATCTGCGTTGTGTAGAAAGATAAAGCAACATATGCTTCTGTTTAGGCTAAAAAAGATAAATCATGTGGACTACACAAATTTATTAGACTCAATTAGTGATCAAAAAGACTTGAAGGGGGGGACATATATCCTTCTGATTCAATATCAACTTTCTCTGAATGAGAAACTGATAGATTGTGAGCTGCGTTCCCCAAGTGTTATTGAAACACTTATCTGTTGAAAGATAAATGAGTAGCTGGTGGGGTTGTGACAAGAATTGGCATGGGCATTGCTTTTTTCAATATTAGTCTCGAAAGAATTGAGAACTAATAGATTGTGTGGTATGCCCGGATTTTAGAAGTTTGGAACAGGATTTTCATATTCTTTTAATCTTGACACAACTCTTATCAATTCTTTTAGCTCACAACAGCTACCCCTCTCATTTTCATTTTAGTCTCAGTACACAAACCCTTTTGTATATAAAACTCACTCAGATATGGTTGTCCTCTTGGGTAGGTCTGTCGATTCTGACATTCCATAGAGGTATTTCTAATAAGCACTCAGTTCCTCCTAAATTTAACAATATGCTCAGTTGGTCACAATGATTGATCAAAATGTTATTGCAAATAAAGCACAATGATCATATAAAATTTGATCAAAATATTTGGCTTTTAAGCATAATCAATAAAGAAATGCTGCAACAACGATCAGATTATTCGGTATGCGAGAGAAATGAATGAAGATCTGTAAGAACGAGTTTACAGATTCTGATAAAAAAAATGAAGTGTATATCAATTAAGGTAAAAAATCAGAAAAGAAAAAAAATCAACCTTTGAATACAAACGAGCGTATTATCAACAAACATGATTTTCGTATAAGAGACGTGATAATAACAGTTTGAAGAATAGCTGAAACAGGTATTGGAGTTATGTACGACGAGAAATTACGCAAGTAAAATCTCAAGAAATACCTGTTCAGAAAATGTACTTTTAAAAAAAAATTATTTCTCAAAAACATTTATTGAACTTCTAGAGACTCCCCCTAGAAAGTAGATTATAGAAATGTTTCGATTTAGCTCAAAAAAAAATTAAGAAAACATTTTAAGCACGGGTCCTAAACTGAGTGTTTAGAAACCACTCTCGGTAAAGCACGGGTCCTGAACTGAATTGTTTAGAAGCCTTGTTTGGAACATATTACAACTCCCCCCCTGCATTAGTGTATCACTGATATGATATTCTGATCAGCACAAAATTGATACACCTGCAAAAACAAATTAGATAGATTTTGATACCCAAACAAACTTGGGTCCTATTTTGTTAGTATCGGGTTGGGTATGTTGTAACTTCCAAACCATCTATTTCTATTAGGTCTCTTCTTTTTAGTACTTTGAACAGGATGATCAGATACAAAATATGATCCATACCAACTATTATAATCATACTTGTTCTTACCTTTCCAGTCCTTCTGATCTCTGTTGTCTGTACTCCGTCTGTTGTTTGTACTCCATCTGTTGTATGTCTTCTTGTTCATAAAATCTGTTGATTTGCATGTGGAGCACATGATTCTTCTCTTGCTAAGATGAATCAAATCAGTAGTAGATCTTACAAAACAAGGAAGATGATTAGTAACAACAGGAGTACATGATGAAACAGATTCAGATTTACCGACCCAAATGCTTTTGACTTTAGAAGAATAATTGGGTGATCCGATAACATACACTTGATAATACTGATTAGAAGAATGAGAATAGTTCTTAGTAACAGTTGATTTAGGGCTGCTTGAATAACTATTCGATTTGGAACAGTCATAGAAGCTAGTTTTACACTAAGAAGGAGAACCACTTGAGCTTTGAGCACTAGAAAAATCTTTGACTTTCTGTAAAAGCTGGTCTCTTTCAACAGTAACTAAATCAAACTTATTTTTAAGTTATGTTCTCATCTTCAGCTTAGTTTCAAGTTCTCTCTATAGATCAGACAATTTCTTTGCAGTATCTAAAAACTTACCTTCTAGTTCCTTCTTTAACTTTTCAAATACTTTCCGTTCTTTCTCAAATTTCTTTCTCTCTTCGTCTGAACTTCCCTTCTCATTTTCTGAAGCAATGTCAAGCCATTTCTATTTCTCTGTAAGCTCTTTGACAATTGCAGCATTTTTCTTGATAGTGTTTTTCTTTTCAAGAGCAAACAGTCTTTTCTCTTCATCTAGTGCTTTCTGCTTTTGTTCAGCCTCTTTCTTTTCTTTATCAACCTTGGCTCGTTCCAAGATGATAAGTTGTTCAAAATCTGAGATTTGATTCAAAAGAAATTTAGCGTAATCTTATTTTCATATGATAAGCATTCAACATCAAATCTTTTCTCTAATTCAATAAATCTCTTTTTCTCTTTTTCAAAAACTGTTCTTTTAACATTGAAACTCTTTTCAGCTTCCAAAACCTTTTCTTTTTCTAAGTCCAGTAACTTTCTTAACTCGAACAGATCACTTTCAGACTTATGAAGTTTATCAGTTAAGTTATCAGTCTCAGTATGTTTTCTACCTGGAGAATTTCCCTCAGCTCTAGATCACATTCTTTTCTTACATCATCCAAAGATTTTTCAAGTTTATTAATTTGATACTTGGAATCATTCACAACTCTTTCCAATGCTTCTTTATGCTCTTTTTGTAAATTTGCAATAAATTCCACATTAGCATGATTCTCAGAAAACCTGTTTATATATTTGTCTTTATAGTCCACTATGCTCTTCTCCAGCTTGGAAATCTGAACTCTCAACTCTTTATTCTCCTTCTCAAGAAAAGCTGCCATTAAAAAGAATTCAAGATTGATCAAATAAAGAATCTGTGCAGTTCAAGAAATTGATCAAAGAAATACAATCCAAAAATATTACACAATCACACTCGATTAAAAAAAATTCACACTTCACAAAAATTCCTGGAAATTCAATCTATTCAAAAAGAATGTTTAGCAGAAATTAGACTAGGCTCAAACAAATCATGTAGTGAAAAAGTGTCTAAAATGCTCAAAAGTGTGCCTAAGCTCAAGTCTATGCCTCTCAAAGCTAAGACTAAATCGCTCAAAGACTAAGCCTCTCAAAGCTAAGACTAAATCGCTCAAAGACTAAGTCTCTCAAAGTTAAGACTAAATCGCTCAAAGACTAAGGTGGTGTTTGTTTTTTAAAAAAAGCTCTTATTTTACCACTTATGTCTGATTCGGTTAGACATAAGGCAATTCAGACCGTTTTTTTTTCTTATTCTTTCAGAGTCACTTATCCCTTATTTTCCTCTTAAAAATTAAGTGATAACCTAGCGACTTATTTTCCTCTTAATCCCGAAGACTATCCAGAGAACTGATTTCTACTTCATCATTCGATCTACTTCACCCTCTCAATCGAGCGACTTCACCCTTCATCGATCAACTTCCCCACCTCATCGTCTCAATCGATCGACTTCACCCTCCATCGCCTCTGGTGGCTTCAAATTGACCCAAATCAGATTCAAATCTAGAGGGTTTTCTTCCCTATGGGTTTTTGCCACTGTGTGTTTTTGTTCCTGTGCAAACTAGTAGTTGTGCACCTTTATCCTCGTGAATCAAGGTATTTTTGTCTCTGTAATTTTCGTCACTGTAGTTTTCATCATGATGGAGATTTGCTTCGATTTTAGAGGTGGATTTGGGCGTTAGATTTTAGAGAAGGAGTGGTGGTAGATGGTGGTGGGATGTGGGTGGAGATTGAGGATGGAAGGCTTGATTTGGAGGAGAAGGAAGAATTAAAGGAATCTTGGGAACATAAACATAAGTGAAATAAAAAATTATGCATATTCATTTGTTTTGTTAGTTACAAAAGCAAACTATTGATTCAAATTTCAGACTTTAGACGTTTGTTAGTTTACAAAAACAAATAGTCTGACTGATTCAGATTTCAGACTTCAGCACCACCTCTTAAAAATCAGAAGTGAAATCAGACTTCAGACTTCAGCACCTCTTAAAAAACAAACGCCACCTAAGCCTCTCAAAGCTCACAACTAAGAACTAAATCGCTCAAGGTAATGTCTGAATCCGGTCAACTCCACTCAAGGGGTGTGTGATGTAACACTAACTCGCTCAAGGCTGTGCCTGAATCCGGTCAACTCCGCTCAAGGGGTGTGCAATGAAGACACTAACTCACTCAAGAGGTGACCGATAACAAGCTAAATCGCTCAGGAGGACATGAAGCTTTAAGCACAAGTTTGTCAACTGTAGAGACTTCAGATTGATATCTAGCAATTTTAGTTGCTTTAGCTACAACAGCTTCTTGATCTGAAGTCATAGGTGCCTTTCCTTCTTTGTGAGTTGGGACTAGGTCCCCAGAAGCAGTTGGAATATCATCTTGAGAAGGTATAGTACCAACATCAACAGATACTAAAGGCATAGAGCTCGGTTGCTTTCCCTTAACAGGTACTACAGCTATGTCATCATGATCAAATAGCTCCCCCTCAATAGGAGCATTACAGTCTGACTCAACATCAGTTGAGAAAGAAGAGAAAGAAGAGGTAGAAGAGGTAGATGTTGAGTCGTCGTCCCCGTTTTCACAGACGGTAGGGTCAACAGTCTTCTCCCCCTCAGCGAGAACAGGTGAAGACACATGAGCAGTAACAGGAGGACCACATTGGTAATGGAGGAAGGCACATAAACAATAGCACGAGAAGAGGGAGTAAGGGGAGCACTTGTGGCTCGTAGCAGACGTGATATACCACGATGAAGAGCGCCAAGAAGACCAGAATCGGACTCAACACGGCGACTAACGTCGGCTAACATAACCATGTCCGCTTCCGTGAACTGACTGGGACCCAAGTCAATAGATATTTCTGAATCTCTATCTAAGAACATCTTTGATATATGTGTCTGTTCGTCCACCTTGGAGTGTAGATCTGCTAAAGACTGGAGAATTACCTGATTTGTAGCAGCCTGACTATCCGAGAGAGCACGAAGATCAACCACAGCTTCAGAGATACTAGACTGAGAATCTGAGAGAGCAGCCATGCGAGCAGCAAGAGAATCAACCATATCTCTAATAGCTGTAAAAGCAATGCCATGATCTTGCATGGCGGCACTATGCTGGCGCATCTCAGAAGTAAGGCTGGAGGCAAAGCAATCCAATCTCCCAAATAAATCAGTGCTGAGGGAGGCCTGTTAAGAAATGAGCCGCTGACGCTGAGATGAGAAACCCCTAAACATGTCTACCACTTCAGTAGGTAAAGCATAGATCACCTCAGGAGGGGAGGGAGCTGAGAACTGAAAGCCCGGTGTAGAAGGGGGCCTTGAGGGAGAAACAGCAGCTGGAGTAGGGGAGCAAGCTTTGATTGGGATTGCTGACCCACTCGGAGAAGAACCACCAACACTCTCAGTACCATCGGCACCCTGAGAGTCACCGATGGGAGTATCACTGATGTTGGCATGAGGCTCAACATCTATATTAGCGATATCGGCGTGAGGCTCAATATTTGTATCAGCAACACTGGCGACATGCTCAGTGTCTGTACCACCGACACCGGCGAGAGACTCGGTGTCTGTATCATCGACGCCTGCGTGAGGCGGGTCGCCGATTACCACTTTAGTAGAGGTAGTAGGCTGGTAAGGCTCACCACCTACATCCATAAGAAGATAATGGAGAAAAGGGATGTCATTATTAGAAGGTGCTGATAAATCATCCATCCGTGCAAGATCATCACGATCATCGATATCGGGTGATAGGCCGTGAATATATGGAGCAGAGGAAAGACCTCGGAAAGGGGAGGTATCCGAGTCATCACCAAGGTCATGTAGAGATGCCAAAGTGGAGTGATGTGGGATCTCCGTATGTACAACAGTTTCATGTTGAGAGGGCACTGAGAAGCTAGGGGGTGTAAAACAGATGTCCTGGGCTCAGTAGGACCAACTTCAACAACCTCGGACTGTTGAGAGTCCTTGGTCGGAGATGTGTTTTTAGCCCTTTTTGGCTTCTTGGTCTTCGTAGAGGAAGATCCAAGAGTGGATAATCTAGAGTGATATCGCTTTAAGTGAGAGGGGTGAGAGGCGGGATGAGACTCCGAAGGCGCTTTCGAAGTCATAGCCTCAGAATCAGATGCAGAGGATGGGGGAACAAAGCTATCTGCCAACCGTCTCCGGATAGAAGAGGCGGCCTCTTTTGAGACAGTAGCTGAAGAAGTAGAAGGGGGAGGGGCCACTGACATGGAGGAGTGTTGGGTGACCGGAGCAACATGAGGAAGGTCCCCAACTACGATGGTCACAGAGCACTCTCCCCATAAAGGGTGAGAAGAGGCGGCAAAAGAAACCATACCTGATGGAAGAGAAAGATCTGTTGATAATGATGCCTTCTTTAAAGTCTGAATGCCAACTTGAGACAATTTAAGGTCATAGAAATTTGCAGTATCGGCCGACATACGTGAACCAAGTTTGTCAGCAATCAGCATGGATATAAATCTAATGAAAGGCACAGAGAGCATTTGGCACTACCCATCTTCTTTACCAACTCTCCAAAAAAATAACCAGCAAAGTCAATTTTTCTCTGGAAAATAAGTGCATGAGCTAGCTGGGTAACGCTAGTGGGTGACTGATCCATTCCTCCAGTTTTGGAACTCAAACATTGAATAAGATGAGAAAAGAAAAAGTCCCAAACACCACCCATATTCTTCTTATAAAGAGTGCTTTGTTTTATCAAAGCAGGGTCTTGCACATAGCCCAGAGTGGAAGCAAAAATATGAAGATTATCAACATATACTAGTTCATCATAAGAGGAGTAAGCAAGAAGATCAAATACTCTTCTTAAATCATTAGCAGATAAAATAGTTGCATGCACAGCGTTGGTAGAAGTATCACATACACAAGTGGCCCAAGAAGCACGTAGTAGATATTTACTCATCTTTGGAGAATAGGTAAAAGCTTTGAAAAGAAGGAACTTACGTAGAAATTCGATGATGATGTAGAAATTCGGATACTTCTCCTTGTGATCCAACAATGCCACAAAATTGCACAGAGAAAATGTAACATTATCAGCAGTGAGGGAAACAGATTTCTTAACCTTGGGAGCTTTGGAGGGAGTTCCAACTTTAGAAGCCACGGATGGTGAATCTTGAAAACACATAGTAAGGTTTTAGAGAAGATGAGAGGTTGAGGTTTTAGAGAAGATCAGAGATTGAGGTTTTTAATGGTGGGTGAAAAGGTGAGGGTAAGGATTGGACTCTATAAAACAAAAAGGTGATGGCTAGAGATAACCCAATAAGTCAAATGATTTGACAATACAAAAAAATAGGTGAAGATAGGGTTGAGGGGTTTGGTTCTTGGGTGAGTGAAAAGGAGAAAGAGGGAAAAAGGGGTACGGTCGAGAGATAGCAGGCTGCAGGCCGATGGCACAGCAGGCTGATCTGCCGTCTAGGGACGCAATTGGCAAGCCAACATAGGCAGCGGAGGGTTGGGCGGCTTGTTAGGGTTTAGGGCGGTCGGAGAGAGGTTTAGGGGGTTCGGCTTAGGATGAACAGTGTGCGTGTTTAGAATAGAGGAGAGGCCGATTAGAAGAGAGGAGAGAGGCCAAACGATTCGGTTTGTGGGATATGGAAGTGAGATCAACTTGAGAGAGAGGCCGAGAGAGATTGTGTCAGGGTGGAAGCCGATTGGGTGAGAAAGGATTGGTGAGGGAAGAAGCCGATTGGGGAGAGAGGGGAGCCGATCGAGAGGGGAGGGTAAGGAGGCTGAATGGGTGATCGGCTTAGGGGGTTCGGCTTAAGAGATGACTAAGGTAGGCCGATTTGCAAGGGGGTTTTGGTAGAAGCGCGATCGATTTTGGTGAGGGAGAGTGGAAAGGGATCGGCTTGAGAGTTAAAGAAGAGAGGGACGGGGGCGCGGCGTGAGAGGATTGGTTGGGGAGTGTGTTTGTGATCAGTGTGTGTAGGTGAGGGTAGAGAGGCCGAAGGTGTGGAGTCGACTTGGGAGGAGAGAGGCCGAGGGGAGGGGGTGCCGACATGTGTGTGTGTGTGTGTGTGTTCGGCTTATGAAGAATAGAGGCGGAAGGAGAGAGAGCCGAAGGAGAGAAGGTGAGGATCGGCTTGAGATTTGAAAGGGGTCGGTTTGGTGTGAGGTAGGACGATCGGTTTAGGGGTTTAGGGAAGAGATGAATCGGCTTCAGGTAGTTAGTGAAGGAGGGGCTTGGAATCGGTTTGGAGGAGGGGGTTCGGCTTGAGGTTGGTTGAGATGGTATCAGCTTGTAGGGAGGTAAACCGAATGGATCGGTGTGAAGGGGAAACCGAATAAGGGTGTGAGGGGGGGTTCGGTGTGTGAGTGGTGTGAAGCCGAATGGTGGGAATGAGTGTGTGCAATTGATTTGGGGGTTCGGCCCAAAGTGGAGAAGCCTACAAACCTATTAACAAAAACCCAAGATAAAATACAAAAAAAAAAAACTTAAAACCACTACACAAAAATAAAATAAAAACTTTTTCTCTATTTTTTAAACATAAAATATAATTTAAAAAATACTAATAATATATATATATATATATATATATATTTGTTTCTTTTAAGCGATATAAAAAGAATTCAAATAGAGACGTTTTAGAGAGAAAAATAGAAATTGATTTTCAAGAAAAATTATACGAGTGTGAAACCCATCATTTTCAAAAAAAATCAATATTTCAGAAAGAAAGAAGATATACTCACACAGATACCAGACACAAACTATTTTTAAGCACATGATACAACAACATTTTTAGATAAAACACACAACCCAAAAGAATTAGTGAAGACTCAAACAATATTATTTGTCAACATTTAACATTCCCAACTCACTGATCAAAAAATTAAACCGAGMTTCATCAAGAGGCTTGGTAAACAAGTCAGCGAGTTGATAGTCTGTGGGGACAAAATGAAGTTCAACATCACCTTTCATCACATGATCTCTGTTAGGACTGAAAGTCAGTGTAATATTGTATTCGTCTTGAAAAATTATTTTGTCTATAATTGTAGAAAAGTTATCGTGTCTGACTTTTCTTAGATAGTTTGACTTTGACATTTGTCTAATAGTTTGACCCTATAAATAGGGTGAAGTCTTGTAATTCTTGTAAGAGCTCATTTGTTAAATTCATTATACGTATGAAGGTTTGACTAGTTGGACTTTTTCTCACATCTCTTTCATATTGTTCTTAATGCTATATCAAGATTCTGCCATGGATTCTTACATGTTATATTGAAGATTGATCATTGTGGACACACAATTGGTATCAGAGCAGGAGTGCATCGAAATCAAAGAGAAGAAATCAAGATCAGAAGATTTTTTTTAAATTTTTTTCTGTGTTCTTCATGTTCTTCATTTTTTAAGTTTGATCCAAAAAAATTTGGAAATATTTGTGTTTTCGTGTTAAAACCGGGATTAAAATGTGCGGAATTACATTGTGAATCCTTTTTATTCACAAACTTTTGCGTTTTGATCTTTGATTTTCAAGTTTTTGGTGAAATTTTGTGGTTTTAAAATTTTTGTGTTCTTGATTTTTTTAAAAACCAATATTTTGATCTTTTTTTGTTAATTTTTTTATGTTTTTGTGTTTGGCTAGCTCAAGGCCCATTTGTTTTAGACCCAACACAGTTTCATCAGCCCAACCATTTTCATCGACCATTTTCTTCCTCAGTTGGTGACCGGATTCCTCTTTAACTCGCACAAAGCTTGATCGGACTTTTGATCGGATTAGAATCAAGTTGTGATCGGATTACAATTTTTTTAGTGTGTGTACAAGACTTGAGTGGATTTGTCCGAATTTGATCAACCCTTGAGCGGACTAGTGACCGGATTCGTACAACCCTTGATCGGACTTTGATCGGAGTTCTCTAAATCGGACAGCAGTTTAAATCGCTCAGGTAAATCGCTCATTCAATCAAGTGAAATCCATGTCTAAATCGGTCTGCCCTTCTCCGATTTCTCTCTAAATCGTTCAATAATATCAATCGATTTAGGACTTGGTTAATTTTCTCACAATTCTAGTTAAATCGCTCAGATTGTGTGTGTGATTTAAGAAATCGCTCAACCTCAGGTGGGAATACAGTTTTTGTACGAATGAAGTTCATCTGATTTAGATTCTATCGCATGCTCCTTTCTTGTTTAATTCACTGGGTATTGCGAGTGGGTTTAGCAAAACTGGTTGTTTTTGTGATCTAATTTGATCAAATGGATTGGTAAAGTGATCGTCTTATGATTTGATTGATTCTGCATCAAGTTAACCAGATTATCCATAAGTCGCTCAATACAGTAACAAGATGATTCATCTTTGGAGTTGAAGCATCAATAGGAGTTGTTCTTGTCAAAATAGAAGTCGAAATTAGAGTATTGAACGCTACTATTTTGCCATTTGGAAAGCAGACTGAAGCTAGGGATTTTGACTAGTGGCTCAAAGAAACAATTGGAGCTGGTTTATACCCTGATTCTGGTTCAGGGACTGTGGATGGCTGGAGAGATGATCTAGAACCAGGTTGAACAGTATGGGAATTACCATTACAGTGAATCATTTGTTGATGGTGGTACATCTATAATTGATTTCAAACAAAAGGATCGCTTGGTAGATGATTCTGTTGGTTCTAAAATGGTGGAACTCAGATTTGAGGTTTGGTTGATTTGAAGATTTGGGTTCTAATGGTTGATTGCTAATTACATCACTCAGGTTCTATTTTAAGGATTTGTTATCAAGATTCAAAAAAAAATCCATCTGTAAGTAGCCTATTGTAGACCTGAACAGAGAAGTCCATATCCTAGAAGTATTGATTGTAATTCGATATTGGCTTTGCTTTCTGGGATTATAAGCAACAGCAAGATGAAATGATAGGAAACAAAAGGTTTGCAAATTTATCAAGTTGATTCTAAACCGGTTCTGTTAAATTGTTCAATCCTAAATTGATAGATTGTCTGTGTTTCAAGTTGTGCTCTTATGTCTGGATTAGATTCCTTCGGGTTTAGCTCAAAGGTTGCTTTGGATTATTGAGTTCTGTGTATGATTCAACAGCACTCAACAGTGCTCTACAGGTTTCAGCTACAAGTGCCATAGGATCTGGCACGCCTGTTTTTGAAGGAGATTTCGTCGATTTCTGAATTTTATTTGGCACTCTTTGCTTCTTGATTATGTCCAGTTATTTTTTGTTCTAAATCAATTGTTGTGAGCAACATGTTAACCTTCTTAAACCTGAAGGAGGTGCTAACGACCCAATGTATGATGAGGCATATGTCACTGTCTATCACTACGATAGTGTCTTGGATGTAACTGTTATCAACCAATCGAAAGTGACTCTCCAGAATCTGTGTTTGGAATTAGTAATAATAGGTGATCTTAAACTTGGTGAGCTATCACAAAATTATACTCTTTCTCTTGAATCAAGCAAGCAGATAAAAGCCAACATTAAGGTGTCCTCAACCGAGACTGGAGTCATACTTGAAAACATTTTGTCCGGATTTGAAGTGTATATCGTTGGTAGTGACATCCGGATTGGTTGCATTCCTTGGCCAAGTGCAATTTTTCGTGTGAACCTTGTGACCAGTCTTAGCCAACCTCGCCCATTCTCTTGTCTGAATTTGGATAACAGCTTGTCCAGATTTGGATTGATTGCACAAAGGCTTTAGTCGTGTTCACCCGGATTTAGACTTGTTATGTTTTTAATATTGTTATCAGGACATAGACTTGGCCGGATTTGACATTCCCGGATATCTCGTGCAACAGACTTTGACCAGATTAGACTGTGTAAATCGCTCATCTTCCTTCACCTGATTTCATTTTTAAATCGCAGGTTCATTCGTTTAGGCACTAAATCAATAACAAGGCCATCTGTATTCAATCCAAGCTTCATCTTATCGGCTGTTTTCTCAATCAAGGTTTTACACAGGCTTCAAGGAACATCTATTTTCTGTTTGGAAAGACTTGGGCTTGTATCTTTTTGGATTTTTTTAATTTTTGGATCATCGTTTATATTTTTTTTTGTTTTTTTGTGTTTTTGAACTGTTGAGAATTTTTGAACTGTTTTGCATCGCGTAAATTGTTTCTTATCCGATTTAACAGTTTTTGACTGTTTTTAACAGTTTTAACTGTTTTTACTGATTTTAGACAGTTTTTCGTCGATTTTCTAATTTCTCATCAGTTTTGTGTTTTCTGTTTTTCTTTTTGAGCTTAATTGTTTTTAATTTCTTTTGTTTGAATTCATCGCATTAGATCCTCTAATTGATCAATCTTAATTTTTTAATGGCAGATATCCTAGAGAAGGAGAATCAAGAGATGAGAGCTCAGATTTGCAAGCTGGAAAAGAGCATAGAGAGCTATAAAGAGAAATATATTAATATGTTCTACGAGAATCATGATAATGTAGAACTTATTGCTAATCTACATCAAGATCATAAAGTAGCATTGAAAAAAGTTGAGAATGATTTAATGAATAAAATTAATAAACTTGAGAACACTCTGAGTTCAGTGAGGAAAAACTATGATGATGATTTGAGAATTTGAAGTAAAGCTAATAAAGACATGTTCAATAAACTTCAAGAGCTAAAAACTGAAAGGAATTCTTTTGGGAGAAATAGTAAAGAGTCAGAGGTCTTAACTGATAAATCTGAAAGTGACATGGTTGAACTAAGAAAGTTTCTGAACCTAGAGAAAGAAAAGGTTTTAGAAATGGAAAAAAAATTTAATGTTGAAAGGAATGAATTTGAGAAAGAGAAGAGAACATTTATTGAATTTGAAAGAAAATTTGGTGTTGAACGCATATCTTTTGAAGATAAGATAAACTCTCTTGAACTGAATGCTAAAATGCTGTTAAAATAAATCTCGGATTTTGAGCAGCTGATCATCTTGGAACGAGCCAAGAATGATAAAGAAAAGAAAGACATCTCYGAAGACTGTCAGAGTCAATTACAGAAATTATCTGAAAGCATTGATTTAAAGCAAAAGGCTTTAGACGAAGAGAAGAAGCAATTTGCTCTTGAGAAAAGAAATACTTCAAAGAAGTATACAACAATTGCTAAAGAGCTTCCAAATAAGAAAAAGTGGCTTGACATCGCCTCGGAGAATGACAAGAGCAGCTCAGATGAAGAGAAACGAGAGTTGATAAATCAGAAGAGAAAGTTTGAAATGCTTCAGAAGGAGTTAGAAGGTAAACTCCTGGACACTACAAGCAAATTGTCTGATCTAAAGACAGACCTTGAAACTGAGATGACGATGAGAACTGAACTTAAAATTAAATTTGATTTAGTTACTGCTAAAAAAGACCAGCTTTTACAAAAAGCCAAAGACTTTTCGTGTGCACAAAGCTTAATTGGCTCTTCATCAAAGTGTAAAACTAGCTTCTATGACTGTTCCAAATCGACCAGTTATTCTAGCAGCCCTAAATCTACTGTTTCTAAGAACTATTTTCGTTCTTCTAATCAGTATTATCAAGGGTATGTCATTGGATCACAATTACTGGTACAGATCATATTTTATTCCTGATCATCTTGTTCACAATGCTAAAAAGAATATATCTAATAAGACTAAATGGTTTGGAAGTTACAACATACCCCAATCAGATACTAACAAAATAGGACCCAAGTTCGTTTGGGTACCAAAATCTATTTGATCTGATTTTGCAGGTGTGTCAAGATTGTGCTGATCAGAATATCATTTCTTTGATACACTAATGCAGGGGGAGTTGTACACTGTCCAAAAGTGGTTTCTAAACACTCAGTTTAGAACCCGTACTTAAAATGTTTTCCTTATTCTTTTTAACTTTTTTGAGCTTAACTGAATCATTACAATTAGGGGTGCTCACGGCTCGGGTTGATCGGTTTGGAGCCGTTTTAACAACCCAACCCAATGTTGGCGGTTTGAAAATTTTCAACCTAACCCAACCCAACCCATTCAGGTTGATCGAGTTGATCGGGTTGTGTTTAAACAATGTAAAATCACATAAAAATAAAAGAAACTTTCCTTTGAAATACGATCGACCATTGAAGATAACATGCAAGTTCATCAAATATTTAGATATTACAATAAAAAATGTTTAAACCAAATGATAATACATCAATCAACAACAATAGTTTTAGACGTTTCCAACCCCGATGCTTTCGCTTTCTTGACGTTGAGGTTGGTCATGTCATGATTGTCATCTACAATTCAAAGCTAAAATTAAAGTCGGGTTCATCGGGTTGTCGGGTTGGTCGGGTTTTTTTGGACCTGACCCGATTCCAACCCAATAAGGTCGGGTTGGCTAATTTTTTTATCGATCATGCATCGGGTTACCTCGGGTTGGTTTTTTTTTAAATTTGGGTTGGGTTGGTTGGGTTCATCGGGTTCATCGGTTTTTGAGCACCCCTAATTACAATAATCTACTTTCGAAGGGGAGTCTCTAGAAAGTTTAATAAATGTTTTTTCAGAAAATAATTTTTTTTTTGGAAACGAGTACATTCTCTAGACAGGTATTTCTTGAGATTTTACTTGTGTAATTTCTCGTTGTACATAACTCCAATACCTGTTTCAGCTATTCTTCAAATTGTTATTATCACGTCTCTTATACGAAAATCTTTTTCGGTGATAATACACTCGTTTGTATTCAAATAGTTTTTTTCTGATTTTTTTTTCTTTGACTGATATACATTCATTCATTTTTTTATCAGAATCAGTAAACTCGTTTTTACAGATCTTCATTCATTTCTCTCATATATACCAAATAATCTGATCATTATAGCATCTTTCTATCATTGATTGTGCTTAAAAGCCAAATTTATTGATCAATTTTTATCTGATCATTGTGCTTTAAAGAAATAATATTTTGATTAACCATTGTGATCAACTGAGCATACTATTTTAGGAGGGACTGAGTGCTTATCAGAAATACCTCTATGGAATGTCAAAACCGACAAACCTACCCAAGAGAACAACCATATCTGAGTGAGCTTAAATACAAAAGGGTTTGTATGCTGAGACTAAAATGAAAAAGAGAGGGGTAGTTGTTGTGAGTTAAAAGAATTGACGAGAGTTGTGTCAGGATTAAAGGAATATAAGAATCCTATTCCAAACGTCTAAAATCCGGGTATACCACATTATCTATTAGTTCTCAATTATTTCGAAAGCACAGGCCATTTCTTGTCATAACCCCACCAGCTACTCATTTATCTCTCAACAGATCAGTGTTTCAATAACACTTGGGGCACGCAACTCATCATCTATCAATTTCTCATTCAGAGAAACTTGATATTGAAATAGAAGGATATATGTCCCCCCCCCCTTCAAGTCTTTTTGATCACATATTGAGTCTGATAAATTTGTGTAGTTCACACGGTTTATCTTTTTGAGCCTAAACAGAATCATTAGTTGCTTTATCTTTTTACACTACACATATTGCATTTTATACGTTATTTTGCCAAAACATTCATAGATATGCTTTTATTAAGCTATCGATGATTGAATGGAAGACCTGGTGAGATGAGCCTCATAAAGTCTCATATATACAGTACATTCGTTGTACTGAGTATATTTGTTATACTCACAGGCCAATCTTTCTATAAGATTGAAAACAATTTCATAAGTTGAAATTGGTTGTTATCTTCCCATTCCCTTAATCTGAAAAGATTAAATAAGTGGATTTGCAAAGATCTACTTACAATTTCATGAATTCACAACTTACGTGGAGAATTTCATTCATTCTTGTGTATGATGGAATGATTATCATTTCATCATAAGGGGGAGTATGTAATAATGAATGAAATATCCAATTCCGATCATTATAAAGGGGAATCTGATGTAAAGATCAAGGGGGAGCAACTTCAATAATTGCAAGAGACTCAAAAAAAGTGCGACTGGAGATGATTACGAAAACTATTTCGATGCTATAATGTCTGAGAGATGTTGGATGTGAAGATTATCTTTACAACAGTTTACTAAAGATTAATTCTGAAAATTGTTATTGTTTCTGATCTATATTGTCAAAAGAGAAGATCATCGATGTTCTACATTCGAGGGGGAGAATGTTAGAAAATCTTTCTCAATTAACGATCGTCTGAAGTTTTCAAGTTTAAGTTTGTTTTTGAAAAAGACATAGTGTGCTTAAAGTTTCAAAGTTCAAACAGGACTCAAAGCGCAGAACTTCTTTCAAGTCTGAATACAAAGGGGGAGAATGTTAGGACTGAAAGTCAGTGTAATATTATATTCGTCTTGAAAGATTATTCTGTCTATAATTGTAGAAAAGTTATCATGTTTGACTTTTCTTAGATAATTTGACTTTGACATTTGTCTAATAGTTTGACCGTATAAATAGGGTGAAGTCTTGTAATTCTTGTAAAAGCTCATTTGTTAAATTCATTATACGTATGAAGGTTTGACTAGTTGGACTTTTTCTCTCATCTCTTTCATATTGTTCTTAAAGCTATATCAAGATTCTGCCATGGATTCTTACAAGTTATATTGAAGATTGATCATTGTGGACATACAATCTCTGATAAAGTGATATTGAATATCAATATGTTTTGTACGAGAGTGAAGAACTGGATTGTTGGCAATAGCAATAGCACTTGAATTGTCACAGAAAATAGGAATTTCTGAGAACAACTGATCATAATCAGCTAACTGATTTTTCATCCACAAGATTTGTGCACAACAGCTACCTGCAGCAACATACTCAGCTTCAGTTGTTGAGGTGGACACGGAATGTTGCTTCTTACTAGTCCAACTGACTAACTTTCCACCCAACAACTGATAGCTACCAATTGTACTCTTTCTGTCAACTTTGCAACCTGCATAATCGGAATCTGAAAAACCTGTTAGATCAAAACCTGAGTCTTTGGGATACCAAAGACCCAGATTGGGAGTACCCTTCAGGTACCTGAAAATGCGCTTAACGGCTGCCAAGTGAGATTCCTTTGGATTCGCTTGGTATATTGCACAAAGAAATGTGAAGGACATAATATCTAGTCGGCTAGCAGTAAGATAAAGTAAGGAGCCGATCATTCCCCTATAACTGGTCACATTTACCGATTTGCCATCAGGTCTGCATTCAGTTTCAAGGGGGGTGGCATTGGAGTTTTCATGGAAGAACACTCATTAAAATCAAATTTCTTTAAGAGATATTTAACATATTTGCTTTGATTTATAAAGATTCCTTTGTCGGATTGCTTGACTTGCAAACCCAAGAAAAATGTGAGTTCACCCATCATACTAATTTCATATTTACTTTGCATGAGTTTTGAAAACTTTCAACACATAGATTCTTTTGTGGCACCGAATATGATATCATCCACATAAATTTGTACATGAATAACATTACCTTTATGTTTCTTGAGAAAGAGGGTATTGTCAATTTTACCACGAGAGAAGCCGTTTTCCAAAAGAAAAGTAGAGAGAGTGTCATACCATGCACGAGGAGTCTGTTTGAAACCATACAAAGCTTTGTCTAATTTATAGACATACCCTGGATGTTTAGGATCCTCAAAGCCTRGAGGTTGCTTCACATAGACTTCTTCAGTAAGTTTCCCATTCAAGAAGGCACTTTTGACATCCATCTGGAAAACTTTGAAGTTCTTGAATGCAGCATAGGCAAGGAAGATTCGGACAGCTTCCAACCTTGCTACGGAGCAAATGTCTCATCATAATCAATGCCTTCCTCTTGCCTGTATCCTTGGGCAACTAGTCGGGCCTTGTCTTGAGTCACCGTTCCGATCTCATCCATTTTATTTCTAAAGATCCACTTTGTGCCAATAATTGTTTTGTTGGTTGGTYGGGGGACCAGTCTCCAAACTTTGTTATGCTCGAACTGCAGCAGTTCTTCTTGCATGGCACTGATCCAACTAGGATCATCAAGGGCTTCTTAAATCTTTTTAGGCTCGATGAGAGATAGAAAATTGACATAGAAATAGATATTCCCAGCAGCCCGACGTGTTTGGACACCTACTTGCTGATCACCAATGATTTGCTCTATTGGGTGATCTCTGGCCCACTTAGTGGCAGGAGGAAGAGGAAGAAGAAGAGAGGTAGAGGCACCGTCAGCATTCGTCAGAGGATTGGAATAGACAACTACTGAGGTTGGGTCACAGATGTCCCTAGTAGAAGAAATAAGAACATCAACACCAGTTGAGGGTTCAACACATGAAAGAGGTGCCGGATCGGCTGGTTCTTGTTCAGGACTGATCGATGGGATATTCATGTTGAATGAAAGATCTTCATTCTCATCTTCCTCAACAGGTGGAACATCATCTCCATTAAAGTGTGGAGGTCCACCGACTGGAGTTGAATTCTCAGAAGAGTGAGATTCCAACCACTTGTTTAGCTCAAGATCATCATTTTGGAATGATGATGTTGCAGGCATCGATCCAGATTCATCAAATCTAACATTGACAGATTCATCAATGCATTGACGACGCAAGTTGTACACCCGGTAGGCTTTAGAGAAAAGAGAGTAACCAACAAAAATTCCTTCATCAGATTTAGGATCAAACTTTCCCAACTGATCTCTGTCATTCAGAATAAAGCATGCACTACCAAACACATGAAGGAAGCTGATGTTTGGTTTTCTACCTTGAAATACTTCATAAGCAGTCTTATTGTGTCTTTTCACAATTATAGACCTATTCTAAGTAAAGCAAGTTGTATTGACAGCTTCAGCCCAAAAATAGGTCGGAAGACTTGCTTCACTTAGCATTAAACGTGCAGCTTCACATAGTGTACGATTTCTCCTTTCAACAACTCCATTATGCTGTGGAGTCCGAACTGCTGAGAAATTTTTGAGAAATACCCTTGTCATCAAAGAAGCTTTTAAGAACATTGTTTTTGAATTCAGTATCGTTGTCACTTTGAATTGATCTGAAAAGTTGACCATTCAAGACTTCAGTCCGCTTCACAAAGTTAGTAATTTCTTCAGCTGCATCACTCTTGTGTTGAAGAAAGAAGACCCAACTATATCTTGAGTACTCATCCACAATAACAAGAGTATAACGTTTTCCACCCAAACTTTGAACACTCACAGAACCACAGAGATCTATGTGGAGCATGTGCAAAGGAGCAGAAATAGAAGAGCACATCTTGGACTTGAAACTTGCTTTGGTTTGCTTGCCTTTTTCACAAGCAGCACACAGCTTCAGTTTGACATATGACATCTTCGGAAGTCCAATAACTAGATCTTTACTAGAAAGATTGTTGATAGTTTTGAAGTAGAGATGGGACAACCTTTTATGCCATAGCCAATTTTGATCAGCAGTAGCCTCGGAGTAGAAACAAATGTTGGCGTCAGAAGAGCTAGAAGAGTTCATGTTGATCACATGGACATTATCCTTTCGGATACCAGTTAGTACCTTCTTGCCAAAAGAATCAAGAATGGTACACTGGTTTTCTTCAAATTTTATAATGAAGTTGAGATCACATAGTTGACTGATGCTTAGCAGATTGTGCTTCAATCCGTCCACATAAGCTACTCGGTTGAAGGTAACTGAACCGTTAGAAAGAACACCATATCCTTTAGTAGTACCTCTGGCATTATCTCCAAAGGTTACAGAAGGACCAGGTTCAGACACATAGTTGATCAACAGGAACTTGTTTCCAGTCATGTGTCTTGAACATCCACTGTCCAAGTACCATATATGTCGGTGTCCTAAGCCCAACAAACACAGACAAATCAGTTTTTAGGTACCCATTTTACAATGGGTCCATTGGGGTTAGGAGTATTTTCTTCTTTCTCTTCTCTTACTGGCCTAGAGATTCTTTCTTTGGGACAGTTCTTGGCCATGTGAAAAGTGTCACCACAGTTATAACATTTTTGATAAATAAACACAGGTTTAATAGAAATTAAAGGTGTGTGCTTAACTGTGTTAACATGCTTTTTGGATTTTTTGAGAGAAGAAGAAGCTTTGGAAAAAGCGACAGAGGATGAAGAGGGTTTTGGACCAAGAATCCCTTTTTCAGACTCAGGGATAGGTTTCTTAGAAGAGGTAGAAATCTTGGAAGTCTTTTTCAAGGAAACTGTTCTAGGAACGAACTCAGTAATAGAAGGTACTGAGGTACCAGTCTAAGAAGCAACAGCGACTGAGATGAGGTAGCCGAAGCCTTATGTTTCATCTTCAGTTTGGATTTTGGCTTCTTATTCTTGATAGGTTTTTCCACAGACTTGTCTTTCTCAGTAGCAAAGAAACAACGATTCAAAGGATGCTTCAGATGCTCAAATGTTTTAGATTTAGATGAGCATGCTTCACGAGATTCCTTAAGAGAGAGAGAGAGAGAGTTAAACACGCAGTCGACAAGAACATTCTCAGATTCAGACTTTGGATTGTTAGCTTTGAAAAAAATTCCGAACTTAAGAGATTTTCCATTATCATTAGATATTGGAGACAGAGATCCAACATAATCAGATAAGTGAGATGAAGAGGAGGAAGAAAGAATGTGAGAAGAAATGCACATAGAGTCATCAGGAGCACACAGATCCAAATCATGATAACCTAGGCCAGTCTTTACTTCACTAGGAAGTTGATCATGTAAAATTTTATCTAGGTTCTTGGATGATCTAGCCCATTTTTGAAGAATGGATTTTTCTTTCTCCAGCTTCTCAAAGACCTTAGTTTTTTCTTTGTTAAGAACATTGTTTATAAACTTTTGTTCTTTCAAGTCATTTTTCAACTTATCAAAGTCTTTCAGTTGATTCATACATTTATGTAACTGACTAGTTAGACTTTTGATTTCAAGGTCAGCTTTCTTCTTAGCAGATCTAGCATTGTAAAGATTAACAGATAAAAAATCATAAGCTTTAGCCATTTCAGATTCAGAGAGAGAAGAGGAGTTGTTTACCTTCTTTGGTTTGACCAGATCTTCGGCATCCATGGAGGTAGAAGGTGCATCAGCAGCGGTAGTAGAGGAGGATCCCTTGACAAAGTCTTCTATCTGCTGGATTTTGGCCATAAGACACAGATGTGCCATGTCCTCATCACTGGCGGAAGAGGTTGGCTCATCAATCCAGTCATGAGTCTCAGCGATGAGACCCTTACCTTATCTCTGAAGGCTCTGATTCATTGCCTTTTCTCTCTTGTACTTTGCTTTGTACTTATCGTGAGAGGATCTTCTAAAGGGATGAAAAGGATGATGTTTAGAGATCCGTTTGCTTTTGCATTCAGCAGCAAAGTGACCTTTCTTGCCACAGTTGAAGCACTCCTCATTGGACAGATCAAGAGGAGCTGACTTAGATTGATCTAAGGTTCTTCGGTCAGTGACCTTAGATCTAGGAGAGAAATTAGAAGAACCCCTTTTGGCATACCTTTTGAAGTTGGTAGCCATCATGGCCATGTTGTCAGCTAAGTCATTAACTGAGGGTTCATCACCCTCATCATCAGCATCATCAGCACGGCTTTCAGCAAGTTCTTCTTTTCTGACAGCATCTTCTTCAAACTTAGTCAGATAAGTAATACAAGGTTCACTGACTGTCTTCCTCGTATCACTGCATAGAAGGGCAACAGGAGAAGAGGTTATAGGATCCTTCAATAATGCCTTTTTCAGAAGCTTGGTTTGCTCATAGTCATGGAGAGTTCCATAAAGAGCAGTAAGAGGCATATTTTCAAGATCTTTACTTGTCTTGATACAAGTACAGATGTTTTCCCAGAAGTCTGGTAAACAGTCCATGAACTTGCACAGGACTTCTTCATTTTCATAGACTCTGTCATGAAACTTCATATCATTGAGAAGGCTGTTAAACCTGTTGTAGTAGTCAGTGAGAGATTCACCTTTCACATGCACAAAGAGCTCATATTGCCTAACGAGGCCAATCTTCTTGCTTTTCTTTACTTCGATGGTTCCTTCATGCAGAACACATAGAGTGTTCCACATGTCCTTAGTAGTAGAGAGGTTTACCAAGGAGTGGAAGACATCATCAGGAAGAGAGAGGGCAATGATAGCCCTTACCTTGGTATCCAAGGAAACTTTTCTTTTGTCATCTTCATTGTACAGAGAAGGATCTTTGATGATGAACCTTCCAGTAGAATTAGATTTCTCTTCATCATCATCAGAATCATTTGAAGAGTTACCTTCGTCTTTGTTCTTTCCATGATGAAGCCATACTTTATGAACAATAGGTCCATCCTTGAGGATAGAGAGTTATTGATTATCAACACCCTCAAGGTAGAGTGGCATCCAACTTTTCCACATAGAAAAGTTGTTCTTGTTAAACTTGGGAGGCTTGGCAATAGTGCCATTGTCTTGGTAAGAAGAAGGAGCAGAGTTGGAAGAAGAAGAGACCATTACAGATCTAGCTTATGAGATTAAGCTAAACTAGCTCTAATACTACTTGTTAGTCCCGAAGAGGATGGCAATAAACAGAAAGTAATTGTAGAAGGAGGGGGTTGAATACAATTACATAGACTTTTTTCAACTTTTTAATTCTAATTGATTTATATCAAGAATTAATACACATAGATACAAAAGATTGTTGCGGAAGATAGGAAAGGAAAACCTAACCTAAACAATCTTACAAGGAGAAGAACTTACAAGAACAACACAAAGAGTTATTGAAAGAAAATGAAGAACACTAAAAATTTCTTCGCACACAGGAGAGCAAGGGAGTAGAAGAGAATAGCCGATTGCTTTAAGAATTCACTAAGTAATCTTTTCAAAAGCCAGTGCTTTGCATGGGAGATGCATACTGCCTTTTATACTACCTTCAGCATTTAATGCATGGGAACACTTGTCACCTGAGGATAAGAAGGCAGGGGTTGACTTGACCATTGTTGATATCTCATTTTCATCATACACAGCATGCATACAACACTGTTCATGCAGAGACAAACTTTTGCAGAGATATGGTCAGTCTGTAGGAAGATCTTCTTTGGATGGATTAGTAGCTTCAAGCAGCTACTCACAAATCTTCGATCCATGAAGATTTTCATTCTTCGGTCCATGAAGATCTTCAATCTTCGGTCCATGAAGATTTTCAATCTTCATTCCATGATCTTCAATCTTGAGTCCATGAAGATTTTCAATCTTCGTTCTATGAAGATCTTCCTTCAATCGGCTTGTAGCTTCAAAATATTTTCRATATTCATTTCAGCTACTTTGGAGTCTTGGTGTGTATATTAGACATTTGATCCACAACACCGCATCGGTGACCTTTTGTCTTCACATCGGCTAGTCTTCGATTTTACCAATGGCTTAAGTGTGTACCAAGACACCAATATACAAAGAACCAATAACTACTAAGTGTTGCTAAGGTAGAGGAACAGATCAGTGGGTCATCACCAAATCAATAGGTGACCCAACAATTATCACAACACCTCTTCCTAAGAAGGCTAAAAAGTCACATAGATCTAAATCTATTCCTTCAGCTTGTGCACCTTTTTCTTCTTTAGGGACTAAGAAATCTAAATTCTCTCAGATTTCTAAGTCTAAGTTCAAGGTGAATGTTTCACCTAAGGACTCCAAATCCTCAAAAGTTCCTCCTACAACTAATGAGAAGGGAATCCTTGGAGCTTGTCTCTCTTCTAATCTGGTACTTCCTGGCCCTAAAGCTAGCTTCAGTTATAGGAAGTGTAGACACTATGGTTAAACTACACACATTGCTAGTAAGTGTCCTTCTACCGCCAAGGCTGGTCTCCCAGCCAAGGGCAAGAAAATAGCTAAGGCTAAGAAATCAACCAAAGCAAAATCAACCACTAAGGTTGTTAAAGCTACCAAGGTGACGAAAACCTGTGGAGCCTCCTCTTCAGGCTTAGTGAAGACAATCATTGACACTAAGTCTTCAGCGTCAGTTGTTGTGGTTTCTCCTACTACTAAAGCCTCTTCGTCAGGCTCCATGAAGACACCTACTGACTCTATTCCATTAGCGTCAGACGTTGTTCCTATTTCCACTTAATCTTCTTTAGATTCAATGAGGCCGTCTGCTGACGCTGGTCCTTTACTTTCAGTAGATGATGCCTCTAACATTGTTGGACCCGAATAGAATGAGTACCAAAAGCATTTTTAAACTGTCCCTTGTGCAGGAAGTCAAAGGCATTTGGTATCTCGATAATGGATGTTTAAGACACATGATTGGAGACAAATCTCTGCTTATCGACTACAAGGAAGAAAGAGACCCTTCCGTGACCTTTGGAGGTAATGGAAAAGGATATACCAAAGGCTTTGGTATATTAACCAATGGCGCAACCACATTCAGGAGTGTTGCATATGATGAAGGACTGAAGCACAACCTACTCAGCATCAGTCAGCTGTGTGATAAAGATTATACAGTGAAGTTCTCTAAGAATTCATGTTATGTCTATGACAAAGATGATAAGGTTGCTCTAACTGGCTCTCGTCTAGAGAAAGTCTATATCATCGACATGGATTCTTCTCTCACTGAGAATAGTTGTTTCTTCTCTAAAGCTTTGTCAGACATCAACATGGCTTTGGTATCAATGGTGCAACCACATTCAGGCGTGTTGCATTCGTTGAAGGACTAAAGCACAACCTACTCAACACCAGTCAGCTGTGTGATAAATATTATACAGTGAAGTTCTCTAAGAATTCATGTTATGTCTATGACAAAGATGATAAGGTTGCTCTAACCGGCTCTTGTCTAGAAAATTTCCACATCATCAACATGGATTCTTCTCTCACTGAGAATAGTTGTTTCCTCTCTAAAGCTTTGTCAGACATCAACATGGCTTTGGTATATTAACCAATGGTGCAACCACATTCAGGCGTGTTGCATTCGTTGAAGGACTGAAGCACAACCTACTCAGCATCAGTCAGTTGTGTGATAAATATTATACAGTGAAGTTCTATAAGAATTCATGCTATGTCTATGACAAAGATGATAAGGTTGCTCTAACCGGCTCTCGTCTAGAGAATGTCTACATCAACATAGATTCTTCTCTCACTGAGAATAATTGTTTCCTCTCTAAAGCTTTGTCAGACATCAACATGGTTGTGGCACAAACGGCTTTCTCACCTTAACTTCAACACACTCAGCGAGTTGTCTAGAAATGATCTCGTCACTGGTCTTCCTCAACACACCTTTGCAAAGGAATCTCTTTGCTCAGTGTGTGAGAAAAGAAAACAGACAAGAGCTAGCTTCAAGTCCAAGAAAATCTCTTCAGTGACATCGCCTCTTCAGCTACTGCACATAGATCTCTTTGGTCCAGTGAATGTGCAATCTATTGCTGGAAAGAAGTATACACTCGTTATTGTTGATGAGTACTCCAAGTACACTTGGGTCTTCTTTCTCATATCCAAAAGTCAAGCACCTGAAAATATAATACCATTCATCAAGAAAATAGAAGTTCTTAATAATATTAAAGTATGATCTATCAGAAGTGACCATGGCACTGAGTTCAAAAATAGTACTATGGATAACTTTTTTGAGGACAAGGCAATTTCTCACAACTTTTCTTCAGTGAGAACTCCTCAGCAAAATGGGGTCACTGAAAGGAGAAATCGAACAATCATTGAGGTTGCTCGATCAATGCTCAGCGAATCTCATCTCCCTACTCATTTTTGGGTTAAAGCTGTCAACATCGCTTGTTTCACTCAAAATTGGTCTATGATCATTAAGAGGTTCAAGAAGACAACTTACGAACTTTTCCATGGCAGAAAGCCCTCTATCAGCTTTCTACATATCTTTGGTTGCACGCGTTATATTCTTAACAACCGTGATCAACTAGGAAAGTTTGATCCAAAGCTGATGAAGGAATCTTTCTTGGATATTCTTTAGTGTCCAAAGCCTTCAAAGTATTCAACAAACACCGACAGACAATAGAAGAAACTATTCATGTCACATTTGACGAATCTCAATCAGCTAATTCTAAAACCATCATTAATGATGACGAAGAATTAAAAAACTAGATGTTCTCTCATTTTGAACAATCCGAAGCTTCCTTCAGCATTCCTGTCAACGTTGAAGCCCTAGAAGCTGAAGATGATCCACTAATCATTCCAGTTGCAGCTAATCACCAAAATATATCTTCTTCAGAGATCGTTGTGGTGGCTATTAGTTGCATTCCTCCTTCTACTTCAAACATTTATCMATCAGTGAATGAAATGCCTTCAGCATCTGAACCTATATCAGTCGCTGAATCTGAGGCTTCTTTAGCAATTGTTCCTGTTCCTGAAGAATCTGCAGCTGAAGCCTCATCCTTTTTTTCTAAACATCCATGCTCAGATGATAATCCTCTACTAGCTCAGCGATGGACTAAAGACCATCATATTCATCAATTCTTGGTGATCCAAGTGCAGGTATTAGACTCGTCGAGGTCTAGGTAATATCTGTCTCTTTGTCAACTTTCTCTCTTTAGTTGAGCCCAAGAAGATCAATGACGCTATCTCAGACCCTCGCTGGGTCATTGTCATACAAGAGGAGCTCATTGAGTTTGATAGGAACAAAGTCTGGTACCTTGTCCCACGTCCATCTGACATGACAGTGATAGGCACCAAATGGGTCTATCGCAACAAGTTAGATGAAGAAGGTGTGGTAACCCGTAACAAGGACCGACTTGTTGCTCAGGGTTATAGATAAAAAGAAGAAATCGATTATGACGAGGCCTTCGCACCAGTGGCTAGACTCGAAGCAATTTGACTCTTCCTAGCCTTTGCTACCCATAAAGACTTCAAAGTCTACCAAATAGATGTAAAGAGCGCTTTCCTAAATGAAAAACTTCAAGAGGAAGTTTATGTTGAGCAACCTCCACGGTTTCTTGTCCCTAAATATCCAAACCATGTCTATCGTTTGAATAAAACTCTTTATGGGTTAAAACAGGCACCTCGTGCCTGGTATGATACCCTCTCCTTGTCAGAGAAATTCGTTTGTGGAAAGATTGACCAAACCTTATTTCTTAGGAAAGTTAAAGGTCATATCATTCTAGTCCAAATGAGTATGATAGGAGAACTAATCCCTCTTTATGTATTCGGTTCACTAACCGCATGAAGAAAGAATACCAGATGAGTATGATAGGAGAACTAACCTTCTTTTTAATCTTCAGATAAAGGTATCTTTATCCGTCAGAGTAAGTATGTTCGTGTGTTGATACTATCTCTCAGTGATTTGATGAAAATCCATTTTACCTTATACGAAATATTTATGTTTCTGTCTTTTAGTTCCAGTGATCATCATTGAGTCTGTTCAGTGATCGCTGAAGAACTTGTAATGTAAATCCATCAGCGACAGCGATACTTCAAGAAGACAAAACTCACACCAAAGAACCTTCAGCGAAAGTCTAAAACTGAAACCAAAGATTATAGACTAGCGAGTATGTGATCTGAAGTGGTATTCAGTGACTACAACCCGGTCTACATATGTGTGAAGACTGCCCAAGCCTCAGCAAATGCTGAAGAGACCTTCAGGTTATTCCAGCATTCAGCGATCAAAAGAAGCTTGTTGAGCATGATTGTTTTTGTCTTGTCCTTATTCACACAAAGGACCAACCCATACCCTTTCTAAAGTATAGTACGGTACGGCGCCGATTAGTTGACTCTACTACCCACCAACTTTATGAAAGGATGTCTACTCATGAATAGGCTTTTGTACTATTCACTGTAGCAAAGGACAAGCCTTCTTCTTAAGGCTTGACACGCGTTCTAACCCTACCACGTTGCATTAAATGTGCATTTAATGTAATGGGTATAAATAAATGTGTTCTATCTCCATGCAGAGATACTCTTGACTCATACATACTCTTGAACCCTACTCACGTTCATAAGTAAAAGAACACACATCTAAGAACACAATACGCTCATCTTCAAGAGCAAGTTAGAATCCCTTTATTGCATTCTAAAATAGTTCTTACCCAGAAAGAACTTACTTTCTTCTAAGTCTTTTACATCAAATCTTTTCTTTATTTGCTAAGAATTAGTGCGTAACTTTAGATTGTTTAGATAGGTTTTATTTACCTTATCTTTCCGCAAACAATGCTATAAAATCTGTATTGATCCTTCTTTATCAATATATATTTTAAATTTGAAAGTTTTCTGTGTTTGTATTCATCCCCCCCCCCCCTTCTACAAACTGTTATACACATCTTGTAGACCCTAATGGGACCAACACCGTGATATGCTGAAAAAGTTTGATCTCTCTAACAGCTCATCAATGAAGACTCTTATGGCTCCTCCACTCTCTCTCAACAAGGATCCAAATGAAAAGCCTGTAAATGTATTTGTTTATAGAGGAATGATCGGCTCCCTGCTGTATCTTACAGCTAGTCGACTAGATATCATGTATTCTACTTGCTTATGTGCACGATATCAATCTGAATCTAAGAAATTCTATTTGATTGTTGTAAAATGCATTTTCAGATACCTAAAAGAACTCCTAACTTGGGTCTCTAGTACCCTAAGGGTTCAGGTTTTGACCTAATAGGTTATTCAGATAGTGATTTTGCAGGTCGCAAGATCAATAGGAAAAGCACCACTGGAGGCTGTCAGCTTCTAGGTGGAAAGTTGATGAGCTGGACAAGCAAAAAAAAAACTCAGTGTCCACATCAACCGCTGAAGCTGAATACGTAGCCGCTGGAAGTTGCTGTGCCCAAGTCCTTTGGATGAAAAATCAGCTTAACGACTACGATCTTCAGTTCTCAAAGATTCCTATCTATTGTGATAGCACTAGTGCCATTGCAATTGCAAACAACCCTGTACTTCACTCCAAGACCAAACATATAGAGAAGAGATATCATTTTATCAAAGATCATGTTATGAATGGTGATATTGAACTTCACTTTGTTCCCACTGATTACCAACTCGCTGACCTTTTCACCAAGCCTCTTGATGAGACAAGATTTAACATCTTGATCAGCGAACTTGGATTGTTAAACGCTGAAGATTAATATCTTTCAGCTATACGCATCAATCAGTAAAGTGAAATGATTCAGTGCTATCACTCTATCACTGAACTCTTGAGTAAATGTATCTATTCTCTAAGGTATGTAGACTCACTCTTCTTCTTTAAAAATTAAAACTATCACTGAAGCTTTTCTTCTTCAGTGATCAAAACATTTTAAAAGTTTGTTTCAATGATTCTTTCTATCACTGAACATTTTAAGTAAGTATATCTCTACTATACTTATCTTTTCTTAAAATCAAATTGATCACTGAATCTTTTCTCTTTCAGCGATTCAAAAGTTTTTAAAAGATAGTTTCAGTGATTCTCTTATCACTGACGCTTTTATGGAAATATATTCTTCTAAGATATGTTCTTTTCTTAAAACAAAACCATCACTGAAGCTTTTCTTCTTCAGTGATCAAATGTTTTAAAAGTTTTTTATTCAGTGATTATCTTATCACTGAATGTGACTCTCTGAATCTCTTAAAACCTTTTCGTTTTAAAAGAAATAGTTAATGAACCATATTTATGACGACATTCTCTTTTACCAATACAAGTCGCTTTGAGACACGTGTAAAAGTCTGACACACGTGACCTCCTCCAAATTTCATCCAATCATGGATGAGAACGTGCCATATTTTTCATCATGGCGTTTCCTCAATAGTCGTATTTTCGTCTCTTCTATTTCTTTTTTCTCTCCTCCTACCTATAAATATGAGACTTTTCTCTCATATTTTCTTTATGCTTACAAAAATCTTTGACGAACCTCTTCCAAAAAGAAATTGCAAGCAAGAACTACCTAAGAACGCTCGAAACTTTCGAACTTTTCTTCTAACAACTCTAAGGTCGATACTTCTTCTTTAACTTTGAACTGTTCTTCTTCTTCTAATGAAACTGTGTTTGTTTCTTTAAGAACTTTGTTCTCTTAAAACACAAACAGTAAGATTAATAACACATTCATCTTCTTGGTTATAATCTAAAGTTTCAAAAACACCTATTCTTCTTGAAAACCCCTAATATCTTCTTTGTGGATTTTTCAAAAGAAGTTTTATTGTTCTAAAACTTAAAAAGATCACATTCTAATCTTGGACTACTAACAAAAACTGTTATATCTTATTTGTTGACTATAACAAACAAATGGCTGCCAAGAATATGAACTTCTCCATTGAAGATGTGTCCTTCAAGGCTAACAACCACGTCGCCTTGTTGGATGTTCCTCAAAAACAAACCATCTACAAGGATGCTGCTGCCTTCCTCAAAATGTCGCCAATCGCCTACGCTTTCACCCATGAACCTGTCATGGTGAGGGATGCCCTTCAGCAATTCTAGATGACCGCTGAAGTGGTGTAGGATACTGACAAAAACGGTCAATATGTGGAGAAAATCACCTTCACCTTCAACCGAATGACCGTCAACTTTGGCGTAACAACGCTAAGGCACACTCTTCGATTTCCTAAGAGTACATTCGCCAGCGATCCTTCAACGAAAATCATCATTGACTTCCTCGATGCCATTGGCTATGCCTGGCCAATGAAGAAAGCCTCCAGCGAGCCCCTCAAGTCGCTGTCGAAGATAGAGAAGAACCGCATGTCAACGGTCTGGCAATATCTCTTCTCTCACTTCATCCAGAGCATGGGTGGAAAGACTGGAGGTCAAGATTAAGCATCAAGGGTCATTCTCACTATCGGCATATATGTCATTAGCCAACGACCCATCAACTGTGTTGCTGTGATCATTGACGACCTGGCGCTGAAGCTGAATAAGCGCCAGAGGGAGAAGGTAGTACCCTACATCTGATTCCTCTTGATGGTGTTCGCCAAGATCTTCGGCGATAAGTACTCCAAGGAAGGTAACCTTCCTATCTGCAAGTTTGGATCCAGGATTCTGGATCACAAGCTGAAGGATGGAGACGTTGCACTTTTTGATGTTGTGCAATACTCTTCAATTCCTCCTTCTTCTTCTCCTTCTAAGGTGGTTAAGACGAAGAAAAACCCCCTAAGTCTAACCCGACCACCATAACCCTCTCTTCCAAATGCCCATCCTCTCAACCAACTCTTGGTTCTCCTTTGAGGGCCAAGAAGGCCAAAAAGGGGACAACCACTTCTCTAGCTGAGACCTCTCAAAAGGTCTCAGCTATTAAAACTAGCGTACCCCCGAGGCACTTTTAGCTATCATTCCCAGCTTTTCAGTGATATCTAAAATCACTATCGTACCCGTGGATCCTTTCCCAACCACCTCAGTGACCCAAATCACTGAAGGTGAGAATATCAGCATCGCCACTGCTTAACACTCACGACCATCAATCTCAGCCATTTTCTCCTCCCCTCCATCTTCGGTCTCTACACGTGTTCATGACTCATCAATGAATGTCCTCCCTAATGATGAAACACCCACCACTGGACCTGAGATTGCTCCTCTCGAGGCATCTCTGCAAACTGGCGCCTATCCTCTCGAAGGCACCATGGAGTGCACCAGCGTTAATCCTTCAGATAACACTGAAGAACCCTCAGGTACTCCATCTTCCTACCCTTTTGTTTCTTCTAACCCTGATCCCTCTTATGCTCATATTTTTTACTTTTCAGGTCCTTTTGAGGAACCAGCCATGGAAGATGAGTACAACATGGCTGAAGATGTAAAGCTACTCCTCCCTGTCGTCGAGACAATCTTTATCAAAATGGACGAAGTCCATAAAGGTCATGCCTCTAAGGGACGAAGTAGCTGCTGACCTCTTAGTCGTTCGGGCTGAAATATAAGAGGTCAAGAACCAACTCTCGTCAATGCAAGTGGTTGTACAAGCCAACGCTGAGGCCATCAACGCTTTAACAAGCAAGGTCGATGAAGCGAACTCTTACCTTGCCAAGAATACGGAGCTGATGCAGCAGACCTTGGCTACTTTTCAACAGCCAATCCCAGCACCTGAACTGTCGTTCACTGCTGATGACCGTATGCATCTAGATGAAGCGCATGAGGATACTATTCTCTTAACCTACGCTATGACCAGAATGGGAAAGATGATGGCGCTCCAGATCTGCACCATCGACCACTTTTTTGGCTATTGCTCCAAAGCCATTGCCAAAGAGGGGGAGACAAGGTCTAAAGCTGCTCCATCCAATGCTGCTGTTGTTGCACCTGAACGGCTGAACCTGATGTTCCAGCGACAGACACTGAAGCTGAAGCTTCTAGAGTTGAAGCTGAAGTTGATGTCGCTGATGAAAATCCAAATTCTTGTGAAGCTCTTGTAGCTAAGGATGTTGATGCCGTCTGAGCTGACGCTGAAGCTCATGACGATAACCTTCCAATCACCTCTGCAGTTAATGCTGGTGATATAAAAGATGATGATGAAAAAGATGATGAAGAAGACGGTGAATCTCCCGACCATCCTGACGCTGGAAAAGACCTGGATGATGATGATGAAGACGAAGATGACAACAACTTCAGAATTTAGTACCAGAGACCTACCGGTGCCACGAATGGCGTCACCCTCAGGGATTTTGCATCCCAGGGGGAGCAAGGGGAGAAAGAGGTGACTCAACTAAAGAACCAGAACACCAAGTCAAAAGACAAGGGTGTTGCTGAAGAAGGCAATCTTAAGGTACTGTTCCAACCCTTAGAGCCTTTAACAAATGAGTCATCAAGCCTTATCGCTATCACGTCCATGTATCAACTCTCCATCCCTACCACTACCTACGGTCGGCTGGAGGAATGGGTCCCTGAAATCCATCCCCCAGTGCTCCCACCGACCAGCAGATGTCTCAGCTAAGGGAGTCACTCGACTAGAGTAAAAATTCCTCTTCGTACCTCTAGTTGTGGTGAGTTCGACTTCCCGACAGAAGCTGAAAGACTCGAGGCACTCAAGGCCAAGGAAGAACTCAACCTTCAACGTAAACAGATTGAGGACAGCTTAAAGTTGGCCAAGTCTCTTACTGCCAAAGTTCTTCCAACGAAGAAATTCAAAAAGATGGTGAATGATGTCCAAGCCCAGGCTAAGCTTCTCTCTATTGCAGAAGCTGAATGCGAGAAAAACCTGAAGCTTGCTAAGCGTGATAGAAGATGAAGCGAAGAATGCTTACACAAGAGAGTCAGCCCTCACCCTATTTCAAACATCAACATCAACGGATGGATGAAAAACGGTGGATTGCTGGTCTCAATGCTCATCACCAGGGATAACCTTGACGCAGTCACCGAGTATCCTTCCTACCTCGACGAGTATAGCTACAGTGAATGGCTGGAGATCCGCCAAGCCATTTAGCACTCAAAATCAAGACATAAGCCGATTATCGAAGACATCATCAGCGATCTGATCAAGAAGATGTCCAAGTATGTCGTTGTCCCTGAAAAACCTACTCTGAAGAAAGGTGGAAGAAGAAAAAGACCTTCAAGTCCTAATGACAGACCATCCCTGAGGAATAAGCATGAAACAAAATTCTCCTTAGATGAAGTCCTGAAAGCTTCGAAGAAGCCAGACATTTTTATGTTGAATCTCTCACTGCCAGCGAAGGGTCCTTACATACCCAACACTGTGCATATAAAGCCTGAGTTAGGATTTATCTTCCTTGTCTATGAAGGCGAAGTCAGCTTCCAAAGAATGTCTGAGTTACATCTATGCCCGATGGAACATCTTGCGTACATCAAATTCTGGCTAGATAATGACTTCGAAGGTGAAATGATGGACCGCAAGATCAGAAGGGAATTTCTACGTCAAAAGGAGCTCGGAAAAGATGTACCTGGCTACATCAATATGAACAACTTAGATTAGTTATTTCTATTTTGTAATTTGTCCATTCACTGTATATCTTTTGTGTTCTATGTCAACTTTTAGTTTTCAACTTATATATTGTAAGTCTAAGAAATGTACTGAAAAACTTGTAATATTTCCTTTGAATTAATATAAGTGTTTCATTTGCATCACTGAAAAAGATCCATGAAAAGAGTAATAGGGACACATGTCTATGAGTTCCAGTGTTCTCTTATATTCACTGACAATCTATAAGTCAGTGAACATGCCTTCAGTTTCAGTTTCCCTTCTTATGTCTTTTCTTAAACTTGTAACTTAAGAAAATTTATTGAGTAAAAACTGACTCACTGAAAAAGATCCCAAAATAGTTAAAAGGGACATGTACTTTATATGTAACTTTTCCTTACTGTTATTTAACAAGGCAACTTTCTTTATGTTGCGTTGTTATCATCAAATAGGGGGAGATTGTTGATCTTCTCTCTCATTAATTTGATGATAATCTCTTTTACCTTTTATGAAGTATTATGTTTCTGTCTTTCAGTACCAGCGATCATCACTGAGTATGTTCAGTAATCGCTGAGACATGTATTGTAAATCCTACAGCGACAGCAATACTTCAAGAAGACGAAACTCACATCAAAAAACCTTCAGCGAAAGTCGAATATTTAAACTGAAGATTAGAGACTAGCGCGTTCGTGATCTGAAGCGATATTCAGTGATTACAACCTAATCAACATATGTGTGAAGACTGCCCAAGCCTCAGGGAATGCTAAAGAGACCTTCAGCATTATTCCAACATTCAGCGATCAAAAGAAGCTTGTTGTGCAAGATTGCTTTTGTCTTGTCTCTCCACACACAAAGGACAAACTCATACCCTTTCTGGAGTATAGTACTGTACAGAGCCGATTAGTTGACTCTATTACCCACCAACTCCATGAAAGGATGTATGTTCATGAATAGGCTTTTGTATTATTCACTGTAGCAAAGGACAAGTTTTTCTCTAAAATCTTGACGCGTGTTCAAACCCTACTGCATTGCATTAAATGTACATTTAATGCAATGGGTATAAATAGATGAGTGTTCTCTCCATGCAAACGACGTGCATACACACAAGAGATCACACACACATCTAAGAACACTTACGCTTATCTTCAAAGAAAGTTAGAATCCCTTTCAAGTATTCTAAAAAGTTCTTACCTAGAAAGAACTCATTTCCTTCTCAGTCTTAACAACAAATCTTTTCTCTTTGCTAAGATCATTTGTGTGTAAACTTAGATTGTTTTAAATAGGTTATCTTTACCTTATCTATTTCCGCATACAATCTTGTAAAATATGTATTGATCCTTCTTTATCACCCCTCCCTTCTACAAATTGTTTCTATAAAACTCTTGTAGACCCTAACGAGGCCAACAAGAGTTAACAAAGGCTAGGAGAAAGTGTAGGGCAACTAGACTTGGTTAAAGTTTATGAATGTTACTTAATTACTTCAGTGTTCAATGTTATATTTCATCAAGGATCATGTTGTATTAGAATTGGAGGGTGTCTAAGTCTCGAGAGGATTTCTCGTTAAAGATTGTAAGATATAGTCCATTGTGTATGGTTAAGTTTTACGCATGAATTTAGTGAATCGTGAGACAAGCATGATATTATAACCTAAGATGAAAATAGGGCATGACAAATAAACATCATAAACGATTCAAATTATAAATGTCATGTAAATTTGCTTTTCATTTCCTCAAAATTTTGGGATTAAATCTTGAATATCAGTATTTTCTTTTGATTCGGTTTTACGTTCACATAAACACACGTGGTTTTGAACTTGAATCTCTTTAGCTCCTCTGGTCATAGTAATTAAATCTTTGTTTTTATAAGAAAAACGAATAGTCAAGAACAATAATTTCATGATCTTGTGAAAGTCCAATCCATATACATGCCAAAATTTCGGATTTCGGATTGCTTCATTTTTCCAAGTCAGGTCGACTGAAGAAACTCGAAAAATACAAAACGCTTAATGTATGCATGTGAACCTTTTGGCCCACGCACATAATCATTGTTTCATTAAAAAATGTATACTTATGTGAGCGTCGATGTCATTCAACAACCCACAAACCATTTTTTCTGGTATTTTGTTTATTATTTGTCTGTCAGATCCATTTTTTGCCTAAAAAGTTACCTGACAATTTTGTACTTTTAAAACATAAAAGCATTGTAGCACCCGTAAAGCAAAAAATTTGTCCGTAATTTTTTTTTTGACCGGAAAATGAATCAATAAACGGAAGATGGTTGGAACATGAAATCAAATAAATAGACCCTTTTATCTTTATTGAGGCTTGAACCATTGATTTCTTATAAGGTTGGGTCTAATGATAAAACTTAAGTATTGTTGAGTCAATGGCCCTTTTGGTTTTTGGTTTTATTGATTTGTAATTAATTATTGTTCAAAAAATTTATTAAAAAGCATAAACAAAAAATAGTCCTGTTGTTTGTCAAAAATAAACCCTTGTTGCTCCTTCATTTTTGAAATTACAAGATTGCCAACGTGGTTTGAAAAAACGTTCGAATTTGGTCCCTCTTTTCAACGATCATTAAAAAACATTCTGTTAAATGAGGCCATTTTCATCATTTTTATGGATTTCTTTTTGTCTTTTAACCAATAAAAAATGGTAGGGGATCAAAATCATAAAAATCAATTTTGATTGCGCAAAAGAAAATAGATCAATAAAATGACGAAAATACTTGTCATTTAACAAAACTTTTTAACGGACTTTAGAGGGAGGGACCAAATCCAAACGTTTATACAAACTACCATGACCATTTTGTAATTTCGAAACTATAAAAATGAAAAGTATTTTTTCCGACAGTCATAGGAACCAAAATTTACATTTTACTCTAAAAAAGAAGAAAAATTAAAATCCCCCTTAAGAGCAATTTTTATGGTTATTTTATAAAAAATATCTGAAAAAAATGATCATTTTATGAGTGTATCATGTATAAAATGATATTTTAGATAATAGAAAAAAGAAGACGATAATAAGAAATGGTGGCGAAAAGAAGTCAAAAGGACCCGTGATGGGTGCAGTGGTTTGACAGCATGTGCTGGACCAGCGTCTACATGTCATCCCACTCTTAACTTGTCCCATTCACACATCTCTCCTTTGACTTGTAAGTTCAATAATTTCATTTTTCTTTTTCAAAATTAATCAAATAATAATATTTATTAGTTGATAAAATAATGTAAAAACTAATTGATAAATTAAATGATAATATAAAATAATTTATAAAAGTATATTAGAAATAAAATAATTGATAAAAAATTAAAAAGAAAAATCTTATTGAAACGATTATTTTTGCTCTATGGCAAACCAAATGGAACCTATTAAATAAGCATAAAAAAATAAAATAGGCTATGGTTATTTAAAATTAATATAATAAAGATGATAATGTTCATAATTAACGTCATTTCACAATAAAAATGACTAATCAACTCTAATAATTAAAAAAGAAAAGAAAAATATGATTGGTTCAATGAGATTTTTACAGATGGTTCGAATTGCATTTAATCTCTTCTCTTATATATATATATATATATATATATATATATAGAGAGAGAGAGAGAGAGAGAGAGAGATAAGTGGAGGTTCAAACGAAAACCTCTGTGATTTACGAGAACAACTCAATAACTTCAAATTTTTTTAATTAATAAATTAACTTATATTAAATATAAATAAATTAATAAGGAGAGTAATGTAATAAGTAATTTTTATAATTGTTATTTTATTTTAATTAATTATAATTATCCCTTTTTTTCTTGCACGTTCGTTTCCAYTCTCTTCTTTTCCCTTGTGATAATTGTGTGATTGTGTAACAATAACCTATCGAAACCATGATCAATCGAGTGTAACCATAACCTATCGAAACCATGAGTAATCATTGTGATAAATGTGTGATTGTCTAACCCTAACCGACCGAAACCATGATCAAATTTAGTGTGCAAGTGATGTTATAATAGTGATATCACATGATTATCACACTCATATCACACCAAATCGTTTAGTGGACTTCGTCCGTAATCGTTGTGATAAATGTGTGATTGTCTAATCATAATCCATCGAAACCATGAGTAATCGTTGTGATAATTGTGTGTTTGTCTAACCCTAACCGAACGAAACCATGATCAAATCGAGTGCGTTGTTATGATAGTGATATCACATGATTATCACACCCATATCACACCAAATCGTTTTCGTTGTGATAAATGTGTGATTGTCTAATCTTAACCTATCGAAACCATCTGAAATCGTTGTGACAATGTCTAACTTAACCCATCGAAACCATGATCAAATCGAGTGGTATTGATATCACATGATTATCACACTCATATTACACAAAATCGTTTAATTGATTTCGTCAGTAATTCGTTGTGATAAATGTGTGATTGTCTAATCCTAACCTATCGAAACCATCCGAAATCGTTGTGATAATGTCTAACCTAACCCATCGAAACCATGATCAAATCGAGTGGTATTGATATCATATGATTATCACACCTAATCTAATCCTAACCTATCGAAACCATCTGAAATCGTTGTGATAATGTCTAACATAACTCATTGAAACCATGATCAAGTCGAGTGATATTGATATCACATGATTATCACAGCTAATCGATTAAAAACATGTTCAAAACGAGTAATTGTGAAAGATACCTTAAATAAACTTCTTCTTGCTGTTCGATTGTTGCATGCAATAGCTTCTCTTTGATCGATTAGGGTTCTTTATTGATTAGGGTTCGTGTGTTCTTGATCGATCACGATCGATCACTGTTCTTTAGCAATTTGATGTTACTGTTTCTAGTCTCCTTGAATTCTTAACCGCTTTATTAGATAATGATAATCATGATCGTGTAATTATGTTAAAAGATTTTATGATATTATTTCTATTATTACCCTTTTAATTTTAATATTTTTTGAATTTTTTTAAATTTCAATTTTAATTTTAAAAATCTTGTAATTTTATTTTTTATCACAATATGAGGTTATTAGGTTGTTCTCACGTTCTCGTAAATTACAGGGGTTCTCGTTTGAACCCTTCCATATATATATATATATATATATATATATATATATATATATATATATATATATATATATATATATAGAGAGAGAGAGAGAGGGGAGCGTTCAAATAAAAACCGCCTCCATTTGTGTAAACCGTGTAAACCAATCTCATCCATCCATTTTCTTGATCAATTGTCAAGATTAGTTTACTTTATTTTAGGAAATTAAAAAATATATATATATATATATATATATATTAAAATTTTATTTTATATCAACAATAAGGGCAAAATGGTAAACAAAAATACATTATATTCAAGGCAACAATATCTTTCATATCATATTATAAATGAAACTATTTTATTTTGTAAAGCAATATATTATTTTTATGTTTAAATAACATCCATCAATAAAATAGATCAAAAAAATAAATAAAACACACATATTCAATTCTATATAATGAATCGTTTCAAAATTTGAATTACATTATATGAGTGAAATTGGTTTCTAAATTTCATCAACAAACTAATCAACGTAATACTGATCATATTTTGTAATTTTCATTATACTGGTAGATGGATCCGTTACATTTAGATAACGAAAAATTTTCATTGTTTATTGAGTTCATAAAATTTTATAATACAACATAAAATAGTTTCATTGTCTTAACTGTTTACTGTGTTCATAGAATTTTATGATAAAACATGAAATTTTACTCATGGTTTGATGCGTCATTTATTATTTCATGATATTGATAATGAACCTTATTCACTTTTCGCTAATGTTACAGCGTTTTTATTCCTTATCTTGAAATTGTTTCAATGTCCTTCACATAACCATGTAAATATGCACCTTATTCATTATGAAATGATTTCAAGACGCACCGGTTTCATAATGAATCCGTTTCAACATGTAATTATTTCATAACGAACCGCATACATTATTCACCCGTTTTATTTTGCATTTCAACGTCACTGAAACGAGATTCACCATCAAACCAGTTCACTACTCATTGTTTAATTACGCCATGAACCAGTTTCACTTTCATGAAACCTGTTTCATGTAAATTAATTTCTTTATTTCGCTCCTGATTTGATAAATTCATTCCTTTAAGCCTTGCAATCATAAAGATTATGGAGCATATTACAATCTTCAAGATTCTGGAGCAGTTTTTCATGTCCCGTTTCATCATGCATTATTTCATGACGAACCAAATACATTATGCACCCGTTTCACTACTCATGTTCCATAACGTCATGAACCAGTTTCACCTTCATGAAACTTATTTCATGTACATTAATTTTCTTATTCACCCCTGATTTGATGAATTCATTCCTTTAAGCCTTACAATCTTCAAGATTCTGGAGCAGATTACAATCTTCAAGATTTTGTAGCAGATTCATTATGTACTCGTTTCATCATGCAATTATTTCATGACAAACCAAATACATTATGCATCTGTTTCATTTTCCACTTCACCTACTAAATGAATCAACTACACCATCAATGCAACGGGTTCACCATGAAAATGTTTCACTACTCATTTTTTATTTGCAACATGAACCAGTTTCATCTTCATGAAACATGTTTCATTTGTATTAATGTTTTTTGTCCAACTATGATTTGATGAATTCATTACATTATGACTTATAATCTTCAAGATTCACCAGCAGATTCATTTGCATCACAATATATTCAGTTAAATTTTAAATATCTAAATATAATTAAATATTTAAATATTATCATTTATAAAATTTCCTTAATTACGTTTCCTTAATTAAGATTTATTAAAAACTTCTATATTTAATAGAAAATATTGTAAATAACCGAAATACCCTTATTGATTAAATTTAATTAAAAAAAATAGAATTTTCTCATTGGTCGAAATTGGTTTACACGGTTTCTTAGAAATACACGGTTTTCATTTGAACGTGCCCCTATATTATATAGGGTATATTTCAAATACAAACAATCGCATTGTTACAACCAATGCAACCCCAATTCAAACCGTTCATTTAATACTTTCTTTCTTTTTTTCATTTTTTAAATTGTTAAAGAGAAATATCGGAAATTCTAAATATAACATAATTATTGATTTTTTTTTAATTTTTTATACTAATTATCTATAATTAATGGGATTGCATTCAAAAATATTGAGATATCCTAGTTAGGGCTGTAAACGAACCGAACGTTCAGCGAACCGTTCGTGAACCGTTCGGCGGGAAGTTCGTTTATGTTCGTTTATTTAATAAATGAACGAACATGAACAAACTTTTTTGTTCGTTTAGTTAAACGAACGAACATGAACAAGAGCCTCGTTCGTTCATTTATGTTCGTGAACGTTCGTTTATTTATCG
>NW_020201303.1:6527-7831 GCF_001531365.2 Cynara cardunculus var. scolymus | reverse complement strand
TTTATATATTAAATTTAATATATAATCTTTTATTTATTTACTTTGAATTCAAATAATATTTATTTATGTTCGTTTAACTCGTTCGTTTAGCTCGTTCGTTTATGTTCGTTCGTTTACGTTCGTTTAGCATGTTAACGAACGAACATAAACGAACACGAACATACCTAATTTTTAAACGAACGAACATGAACACAAATAATTCCGTTCGTTTACCGTTCGTGTTCGTTCGGTTCGTTTACAGCCCTAATCATAGTTAATACACGTCTCTTGCTTCATCGATTTTTTTTCAAGAATGTCACTACTAGAAAACTGGGCATTTCCGGCGGAATTTCCGGCGGACAATTTCCGTCGGAAATTTTCCGACGGATTTCCGGCGGAAATTAAAAAAGTCAACTTTTGTTGACTTCCGCCGGAGCTCCGCCGGAAAAGTTAAACCGGTAATATTTCCGGCGGATTTATTAATTAAGGATTAATTAATCTTTAAAAATTAATTAATATTTGAAAAAAAAATGGAAAAATATTTTACCGGCGGATATATCCGCCGGAAATTTTAAAAAATTCAAAAAAAATAAATCCGCCGGAAATTGTTTTAGAAAAATAAATTTTAAAAAATTTAAAAAAAAACTTTTAGAAAAATAAATTTAAAAAAAAATTAAAAATATATCCGCAGGAAATGTTTTTTATAAAAAAATATAAAAATCTTTTAACATTTTCCGGCGGACAAGTTCCGCCGAAAATTTTAAAAATTGTTTTAGAAAAATAATTTTTAAAAAATTTAAAAAAAACTTATAGAAAAATAAATTTAAAAAAAATTAAAAATATATCCGCCGGAAATCCGCCGGAAATGTTTTTTAGAAAAAAAAAAATAAAAATCTTTTAACATTTGAAATTTTAAAAATTGTTTTAGAAAAATAATTTTTAAAAAAATTAAAAAAAACTTATAGAAAAATAAATTTTTAAAAAAACTAAAAATATATCCGCCGGAAATCCGCCGGAAATGTTTTTTAGAAAAAAAAATTAAAAATCTTTTAACATTTTCCGGCGGAAAAGTTCCGCCGAAAAATTCAGAAAATATATATCCGCCGGAAATTGTCTTAGAAAAATAATTTTTAAAAAATTAAAAAAAACCTTTTAAAAAAATAAATTTAAAAAAAAATTTAAAAATAAATCCGCCGGAAATTTAAAAAATTAGAAAAAATTAAAAAATAAATCCGCCGGAAATAGTTTTAGAAAAATACCGTATTGGTTTTTAATGAACCGTATTGGGCTCTAATGAACCGTATTGGGCTTTAATGAACCGTATT
>NW_020201303.1:5281-5447 GCF_001531365.2 Cynara cardunculus var. scolymus | reverse complement strand
CGTATTGGGCTCTAATGAACCGTATTGGGCTCTAATGAACCGTATTGGGCTTTAACGGTTTGAATCGTATTGGGCTGTAATGAACCGTATTGAGCTGTAATGAATCGTATTGAGCATTAATGAACCATATTGGACCGTATTGGGCTTTAATGAACCGTATTGGGCT
>NW_020201303.1:0-1082 GCF_001531365.2 Cynara cardunculus var. scolymus | reverse complement strand
TTTTATGAATTTGGCCAGTATCCTGATTATGATCAGAAGCTTCCGAATGGGAATTCTTATTGAGCATGGAAATTGAGGGTTTAGAAATATGGAGATGAGAAAGCTTTAAATCAAGCTGCTCCATAAAATCTTCAGCCTGAGATTTGAGTTTAAAGTTTTTGATCTCAAGAGGAAGAAATATCTTCTTTAACCATTGCTGAAAAACTTTCTAATCCTCGTCTTGTTTCCAAGATTGATTTCATTCATAATGATTTTTCTCTCAGCATTTGTAATGATCATCCCAACGCTTTTTGGGACAGGAAGAAACATATTGTTTCTTTACCTTATGAGGATAATTTCTCTGAGCTTAATATCCCTACTAAAGCCAGACCATGTCAGATGAATTCTGACTATCTTGTACTTTGCAAAAATGAGATTTCTAGTCTTCTCAACAAAGATATATCAAATCAAAAACATGTTTTAACTCAAAGTCCTAATTTAGCCTGCCATGAAGGCGGCAATAAACTGGAAATAATAAAAGAAGACAAAAAATAAAAAGCACTGGACTTACAAAGAGCTTTAACCACTGTCGGTAGCATGTTCGTTTTATTCCGAAAACACACCTTTACAAAACAGAGGAAAATAGAAACCAACCCCAACTCCTTCCTATGAAAACTCTGATTAAGAAGAGAGACAGGCCTCTCTATAAATACAGAAAAGAAGGACAGCTGGCCAGAATGCTTTATAAAAGCAAAAAAATTACTTTATAAAAGTAAAGGACCTTTAAGAAAAGTGAGATAAGCTTTATAAAAGCTGGTCGGCCATAAGGACCGAAAGGTGGCAAACATCTTTATAAAAAAAAGGTAATTTACCGGCGGATTACCGGCGGATTTATCCGCCGGAAAAGTTAAAAAAATTCAAAAAATTCAAAAAATTTCAAATATTTCAAAAAACCGGGTTTTTTATATTTTGGGAAAATTTCCGGCGGATATGTCCGCCGGTAATCCGCCGGAAGTTTATTTTTAATAAAACCCTACCTCCTTTTAGAACAGCCGCCGTGAAACACATATCAAACCCTCTCCTTTCATGCGAAAAACTCCTCT
>NW_020201302.1:47226-69958 GCF_001531365.2 Cynara cardunculus var. scolymus | reverse complement strand
ATAAAACAGTGAAAAACTAGGATAAGTAGACTGAGGAAGACGACTGTGTTCTTGAGCAGGAAATAATGAATACCAAGAACAATCAAATCAAATTAAAATTTGATTTCAAGGCTCTGATACCAATTCTTGGACCGTATTACTCAGTTCAGGGTATTGAAAACTTACTTGATTAATTAGATAGACATTGAGTACGCAGCGGACAGTATGTAAATCAAGTAGGTAGTAATCAATAAGAACACAATGAAGAACTCTTGAAGAACACAGGGAGAAAATGCTTCAAAGGATTTTCAATAGAAAATGTCGACGATTACAAAATGGAAGCACACAAATTACAAAGGCCTAAAGCTGCTTTTATACAAGCAAATAACTGCAATGACAGACCTAGACGTACTATTTAATCTAAGCCGTTCAAATAAAGCAGAATACAGACAAGATCACGTGTTCAGCACGAGCAGCTAATAAACCTAAGRAAAAAATGAGTTAAAAGAGATCCGCACAGAAGACTAGCTGCAGACCCTCTGTGAGACACCACAGAGGTTCTGTCGTCTTTGTCTTGAAACAGGGTCTATTCTGAGGACAAGTTCCGGAGTCTCTGTGAATAGAGACAGAGGCTCTGTCACCTGAACCTTGTACGTTAGGCTTCTTTGTTGAATGTCCTCTGCGGTCTTCTGTGACAKATTATCTTCTGTCAAAACTTGCTGTGTTACTTTTTCGATACTTTTACATTCAAAGATGAGAGCTAACAAACAGCCTTCGTCTTTTAAAAATGGACTTAGTGTTAGGAATGTTACTTTTAAGATTCTTTGAAGATCTAAAGGTATTCTCAAGAGTCTTGTTGGATTTAAAACCAGGTTTGTTATCAAATTCTGAGAAACCCAGACCTCTTCTCCCCATGTTGACTTTGATCTTTTTATAAACATTTTGAGCCTCTTGAGACTTTCTAATTTTAAGCTCTCTGTCAAGAACATCTTGATGCAAAAATTCTCTTTCCTTTTGGAAGTATTCTTTGACAGAAGTAGCATTGCAATTCTCATGCTCTACCTTCCTTAACTCATCAACCTTGTTTTTTAATTCCTTTTGAATTTCGGCAAACTTTTCTTTTGAAGATTTTTCCAARTTCWCAAAGTTTGTTTGTGCCTCTTCGAACATTTTAAAAAATCTGTTTCTTTCCTCTGTGAGAAGAATGACTTCTTTTTCACAAAGAGAAAGTTTTTCTTTAAGCTTGTAATGTTCCAAATGGCATGAATCAAGATTATCAATTGATTCAGAAGAGTAAGAAGTGGAAACCACTTGGTCATTTGAGTAAGAGGAGTCGGAGTCAATATTTGTCATCCCACAGAAGATCTCATCCTCTGTGTCTAACAGAGATTCACCATCCTTAGCCTTGAAGCTATGATATTCATYAATACAAATGGCTCGGTTGTTCTCGAGAGTCTTCTTCCCTTCTTCGATCTGTTTCTCCAATTCTGCCCAAATGTCCATAGACAGATGGCAGTGATCAATACATTTGAAGATCTCATGAGGTATAGCCATGATTAACATCCTTTTGCATTTGCTTTCCAATTCAACCAATACCTTTTCTTCATCGTTCCAATTTGTGATTGGTTTGGGCTCATAGTGCTCAGGAACTTCGGGGGTTGTACCAGTTGCTGGAACTCTTGGAATCAAATTCATTGGCACATATGAAGGATTGTAGAGAAATTCACAGATTCTGGGGTGAAATCCCTCCAAAAAGTTGATCATGCGCACTTTCCATTGCGGATATTCCTCATGGATAAGCGTGGGAGGCTTTGATTGAGATCCAGTACTCATGAACGAGGTATTAACCAAGTTCGCCATTGAAATTTGAAGAGGTGAGTGAAACAGGGTAATCTGAAGAAAACTGGTGTTCTAGAAAACACAGATTAATACCAAAAGCAGAATTAATCGAATAAGAATTCGATTCCCGCTTTGATACCAATTGTTGGATCTTAAATTCAGCTTTGATATTGATCTAATACTCTAGAAGAGCTCTTGAACAATGAAGTGCAGCGGAAGTAATAATGAGAGCAAAACATAGTATTAAGAACACACAGTATTGATGAAGAAGATGAACAGTTGAGAATTGCTTCAAAGGTTTTTCAATCAATTCAATTGAAAAATTAGACGATTACAATACAGGAAGCACCTCCGATTACAAAGATCCTATCCGCTATTTATACTAGTTCCTAACGACCTTAGAGACCAGATATTGACGTGTGTCTTCATCTGAGCCGTCCAAATAAAGTCGATTATTCCCTAGTCACGTGAGAAGCACATGCGGCTAACAACCTTCGTAAACTGATGGAACAGAAACTTTACAGAAGACGAAATCCGCAGACCCTCTGTGAGCCATCTCAGAGGCTCTGCTGTAATTGACTTGCATGTTMTATATTACAGAGGACTATTTTTCAGAACCTCTGTGAGACATACCAGAGGTTCTGCCACTCTTAACTTGATCGATCAAACGATTTCTGTCGTTAGTCCTCTGTTGTCTTCTGTGGAAGATATCCTTCTGTCAAGACTTGCAGAATACTTTTTCTATACTTTTACAAAATAGGAATAATTGAGCTAACATGGCCTGAGCTCGACAAGTCTCTTCTAGAATTGATACCCGTTCGGAAAGGGCATCAATTGAACTTTTAAGAACTTGGGTGTTTGATGTGATTAACTTACTAACTTTGGTGAAGCTAGAAGCAACCACATCCTGAAAGGCCAAAAACTATGAGGCTCGAACAGTGGGGTTTTCATCAATTTGTTATCTCAGGAGCCCAACCAAATCTGCATCTTCTGCATCAGGATTTTGGGATGACATCAACTTAGCATATAACAGAGATTTAAGTTCGTCCACCGATTGCTCTTGTACCATCGGAGGCTCAGGTACAAGCGGTGGTGATGGCGCAGATGGTTGTTCTTCTTCTACTTGCTCCTTCTCTTTTCAGACTAGCAATCTGAGCATCCATATTGTCTTGAACAACCTTTAGGGCACCGTCCAAATATTCCCTTAACACAAAGTCTGGTAAAATAACTCCTGGATCACTTAGATTACCAATTGAGACAATAATTGAGTAAACTGTTGTGCCTACGTTCAGTGTTGGCAAAGTTGTAGCACTGGTAGGACTTCCGACTAGTTCTTGTGGGAGGTCAATTGACACCACTCTGGTCGTTCCGGCTAGTTCACTAAGAACTGCAATGGGAGCAACAAATGCTCGAGACTCTTGTGTACCTAAGTGTATCGGCTCTAGACTCGAGGTGCACAGAATCAAAGTCGTAGGCTGAGGTAGCGGCCTACTTGTTTCCATATCTACATTCTCCAAGTGAGAAGTAGATAGCATATGTGCTAAGTCCCTGTGTTGAATGAAACAGTTGGTTGTTGAAAACCAGTTGAGTGGTCGGGTTGGGTGTGCAAGTGCATAGCTGGGCTAGCTATGTCTTCTTCAATATCAACATTCAACGAATGAATGTCAATAGCAGATGTGGGTGCCCGACTAAGTGTTTCAGCTAGGAAAGGAGCTTGATCTTGATTTTGTGCTCCGCTCTCACACTCACCATATTTTTCTGCTTCCCTTTCACTCAACCTCTCAGAATTTTCAACTTCATCTCCCTCATCTTCTCCTTCTACTGGAATATATGACAAGTCTTCCAGCATTCGACCATAGTCATCAGGTCTGGCTCCAAAATCATCAACATTAAATGATAGAAAATGCAGACTTGGACAAGTCTGTGGAGCATCAAACTCTGGAAAGATCTCATCAATATTATCAACCACTGCTCCTATTTGAATATTCTGTGAAAGAATCGATTGAGCATGGTTGTCAGCATCATCATCATTGTCATTGTCATTGTCATCGTCATCACCCAGAGCTGTCTGATTATCGAATACTGTATCTTCTGAACTTGATGAAGTCGAGGAAGTACTATCAGATGAAGTACTATGCTGATAAGAGGCTCCCCGCTCCTGTTCACCCCTCTCAATTACATTTTCCCTCAACTCACAACCCTGTTCAGGTAAGCCGTGTTCCTGAACGCTCTCACCTACAGCTAAACCCTCTCTCTCAGCTGAGGCATGGGGTGATCCCGGGGTAAGTTCAACCGGTTCTGGCTGAACTATAGGATCTATCATTCATCTATAATCTATAATGCACTGAGCCCTCTGATCGGTGAAGGCAAATAGCTCGGGTGGAATCTCCATGATTGAGTCCAGATCTTGAACCTCGGTATGTTGCCGAATTCTAGTCATGACGAACGTCGGCCCCATTTCACTGTTAGCTCTGGCCGTGATGTCTTCATTTGAGTTCATCATGGCTTTTATGAACAGTTGCAGAAACCATTGAAAAGGCACAAACTTTCTGGCCTTTGACGAAAATCTCTTAGCATTAACGAGCTCGACCAGTTCATTCCATATGATGAGGGCATAATCATATTTGCACGTAAAGACTATCCCATGGAAGAATTTCATAAATGAACTACTGCACGTGTCGATTCTCGCAGTTTTTTAAGTCAGGCATCTGTTCAGGATTGAAAATAGTAGATGCCAGATCGAAGATAAGAAACGCCGTTTGAATTGAAACGGGTTAGTCAACTCTTGCGAGTATCCTAACCGTTTGATGTCACGGCAGAGTTCGTCATCTGTTACAAGCGTCTCAAAGCCTGTGGAGCCTGGTCCAGGAAGGCGTAGTATTCTTCTAAGTCTCTTTAATGTCAATAGGCTGACATATTCATCTACGCTTCATTCAAAATAAAAGGTTTCTCCGTCTTTGGCCAATGTGAATGTACTCCAGAACTGCTGTAGATATACCATTGGAACTGGTGTATTGGCAAAAAGGGAATAGGCAATTGGGTGCCCGTGCAGGATTTCTGGGATTATCTGATATTCGACAAGCATATCGAAGTTCAATGAATGGTTGTTTGGTTTGATTTCAAGATATTGGCATTGTGGGAATAAAGCTTCGTCAGGTATAGGTTGGTTAAATGGCTGAGGAGGGTTAGGAATGTTGTCAGACGTGACAGAAGGAATGTGAGATTCCTCGTCAGATTGATGTTGAATATCCGCCGCCATTTACCTGTAAAATATTTAAAATATTAGATCCCGAATTAATAATAGAATGCGAATTTCTCTAAATCAAAGTAAAAAAACATTAAAGGAAAAGGAAAAAACTAAAAAAAATCAAGATTCAAAAAAATTAACAAAACTTAAAAATTTAACCAAAACTAAAAAAAAAATTTACTAAAAAAATCTTAAAAAATATGACTAAAAACAAATTCTAAAAAAAATCTAACAAATTTTTTTTTTAAAAACATTTACTAAAAAAAATTTAAAAACTAAAACTAAAAACAAATTAAAAAAACTTAAACAAAATTAAAAAAAAAAGTAATCAACCGGATTACTGATCCGGTCAATCAGAAAACAAGAAAAAATACTAAGTCAAAAACCTAAACCGGACAACATTATCAACCGGATTAAGGTTGATCGGAGTAAACTCCGGTCACTTTCTCCGATGAATAATCCGGTCAAGACTAAAAAAACACTAAATCGATCAAAAAAAATAAAAAAATAAACCTAAACTAAACCTAAGACTTAAATCGGTCAAAAGAAAAAAATATGAACCCTTAAACCATTTTATTAGAATCGATTTATTAGGTTTTGACTCTTTTTAGGTTCAATCGATTTACAGTCCAAAATATTTTATTCTAATTCAAAGTTTATTAGATTCAAAAGGAATAGATGATAACAGTCCAATTAGTCCAAGATTATTCATCAAGTTTCAAACAAATGTAACCTTGAATGAATGGATAAAGGAACAGATTGTAAAGATGAAGTTCTTGAATGTCTTGAGCGATTTAACAGAGAATAAGCGGAGACGATGATGAATAGTGATAGACGATTTATGGTAAATGTAAAAAATGAGAAGTGAAATTGACTCGAGTATATATAGTCAAAGTCAAAAATCGTTCAGATTCTAAACCGTTCAAAGCTTATCCGGATTAGAATAAATCGGACAAGAGGTGTCCGATTTAGAGAATAAAAATCAGCTAAGTGATAATCTGGACAATAAATCGCTCAAGGCATAGAAGAACACCGGTCAAGAGTCATCTGGTTTAAGAATAAATCGCTCAAGAGTCCATCGATTTAGGAAAAAATCGCTCAAAGAAGAGTTTAAATCGCTCAACAAAAGAGGTTAAATCGCTCAACGAATAAGCGACTTAAAGACTTGAAATGCACAAATGAGATAAGTGATTTAGGAATCCGCTCAACTCTTTGTAAACATATCTAACCTTATCCGGATATGAGTTTATCATATAGCTTTTTGTCCGGATTAGTCTAAATCGGACACTACGTTGTCCGGATTTGCAATAAATCGGACAAGTGTTGTCCGGATTAGTCTAAATCGGCCAAACACTTATTTTTTTAAACTCTACATCTTTCAAAAATTAGATAATGTTTAAAAACATGTAAGAAAAATTTAAACTGTTAGTCCATATAGAAATCACTCCCCCTCAAAATATGATTAGATAAAAAATACAGATAAAGATCCACACTCCCCCTCAAATATAGATTTTCACGATCAAGAAATTTAAAATCAGATAGAAAATCGAAACACTGACTTGTATTTAAAAAATACAGATATTTGACCAAATGAATTTGAATTAAATACAATTCAATAAATTCAACTGTTTTTAATAAAAATTCAAAATTTCAAATTAAGCATACCTAACTTAGATACAAGAAAGCTAAAACGTTTTTCATCTAAAGCTTTCATAAATAAGTCAGCTATATGAAATTATGTATTTACAAAATACAGTTCAATAGTTCCTTTTTCTACATGATCTTTAATGAAATGATACCGGATATTTGTATGTTTGGTCTTTGTGTGTTGAACAGGATTACATGAGATAACAATTGCACTTTTAGAATCACAATAAATGGGAATTTTGTTAAAATAAAACCCGTAGTCTCTAAACTGTGTCTGCATCCATAAAACTTGAGAACAACAGCTTGCAGCAACTACATATTCTGCTTCAGCAGTAGATATGGACACACAGTTCTGTTTCTTTGATGCCCAACTAACTAACTTGTCTCCCAAAAACTGTAGATGTCCTGAAGTGCTTTTCCTGTCCAACATACAGCCTGCATAGTCTACATCTGAATAAGTTGTCAGTTCAAAACTAGTACCCTTAGGATACCAAAGTCCAAGATTAGCAGTCCCTTTGAGATAACGRAAAATGCGYYTAACRRCACTTAAATGGGACTCTTTTGGATTAGCCTGATATCTGGCACAAAGATGTGTTGAAAACATAATATCAGGTCTACAAGACGTCAAATACATTAAAGAACCTATCATGCCTCGGTATGTTTTCTGATCTACAGCTTTTCCTGACGGATCAACATATATTTTCGTTTCATGAGCCATAGGTGTTTTTATAGATGAACATTTTTCCAAATTAAATTTCTTCAGAATATCAAAAATATATTTTGTTTGACAGATAAAGATACCCGAAGATAATTGTTTTACTTGAAGACCTAAAAAAAAGTTCATCTCACCCATCATACTCATTTTAAAACGTGAAACCATTAAGGCAGAAAAGTTTTTGTAGTATTTTGGGTTCGTAGATCCAAATATTATGTCGTCTACATAAATTTGTATCAGAATTATATCTGACTTTTCTTTTTTAATGAATAGGGTTGTGTCAATATTACCTTTCGAGAAGCCTGACTTTACCAGAAACTCTGATAAGATGTCATACTAGGCTCTCGGAGCTTGTTTAAGACCATCAAGAGCTCGGTCAAGGATGTAAACATGATCCGGATTTGAATGATCCACAAAACCCTCCGATTGAGCAACGTAGACTTCTTCCTTGAGAAGACCATACAAGAATGATGTCTTGACGTCCATCTGGTACACTGTGAAATTCTTGTGTGCCGCGTACGCCAGAAACATTCGTATTGCTTCGATCCTTGCTACCGGGGCAAAAGTTTCATTGTAGTCAACGCTTTCTTGTTGATTGTATCCTTTAGCGACGAGCCGGGCCTTATTTCTGACAACAACGCCGTCTTCATCCTTTTTGTTCTTGAATACCCATTTTGTACCGATAATCGTCTTATTGTTGGGACGAGGTACTAATCTCCAGACCTTGAGTGCTTCAAACTGGTTCAGCTCCTCTTGCATTGCGAGTATCCAATCCGGATCAGCTAAGGCTTCAGATACCTTAGTTGGCTAAAATTTTTGGATTTTCATACCCCAACCCTTCCCGACGGTTAAAAAATCTTGTTTCAGAGGGTTTGTTCAGAAAAATTGTTTGATCAGTCTGCCCTCTCTTATATAAAATTTCTTCCTTAGATTTCAATTTTTCATTTAATTGAATTATTTGTAAATTACGCTTACTTATTTTAACCACTAGTTCTTCATTAACCAATTCTAACGATTTATATCGTTCCTTGGAATCAGATAATTCGGCTTTTAAGATATTCGATTTTTCATTAATTGTTTTAGATTCAGACAACAAAGATTTAGCCCAGTCCAAGTTTCTAGCATTTTCATCAAATAATTTGATGTATTTTTCTTTTTGCGTTTTTAATTCTTTTTCAAAATTATTTGAATGCATTTTTTCTGTTTTTAATTGTTGCTGGAAAGATTGGAGTTTAAGCATCATCTTTTGCATCTGTTTTATGCATGATTTCTCTAATACCTCTTCTTCCACTTCAGCACTCTGTTCTTCTTCTTCATCTGAAGAACAATTTTCTGTTCTAGCCATCAAGCATATGTGTGCAACAGCTTCAGATTCTTCCTCCTCATCGGTTAAATTTATCCAATGATCGTCTTCTGCCATGAGTGCTTTCCCCGCATCTCGTTGTTTTGAGAGAAGAAATTTGTTTTTCTAATAGTCGGTATTTCTCGTTACCGGCTTTCTGCAGTTTATAGCAAAATGGCCTAACTTGCCACAGTTATAACACTTTGTATGCTCGTCAGCTACACCTTTGACAAATTTCTTCTTCTCTTCCGGCTTCTTCTCATATTTCTTCTTAAATCTCTTTTCTTCATATTTCTTTTTCTCACCGAATTTATCTTTAAATTTGTATTTTGAGCCGGACGAAAATCTTTGATTGTTCGAGTGCGGTCGTTTCTGAAACTTCTTTTGGAATGCCTTAGTTAGCATCGCCATGGCATGTTTGATTTCAGTCATTTCAGAGTCAGAATCAGTGCTATCGCTTTCTTCACTTGTTGATTCGCTTGACTGGCTTATCTCTTTCACTTGCTTCCCAGATCTGCTTTTTCCTTTCTTTTCAGAGACAAAAGATAAAGGATCAGCAACTTCCTTTTCTTTCTTCTTCTTGGAATCTCGAATCTCCAAAACTTCTTCCTCGTTTTGCTTTAGAGTTTCATAAACTTCATGTATATCAATATCAGATAACGATTTGTTAAATCTGATATGATTAGCATAAGGCTTCCACTCTGGTTGTAGGTTACTGAGGAATTTAACATTTATCTCTATGACAGTTTTAGAGATTCCGTTATTGGTCAGCTCATTAAGCAGTCTAGTAAGCCTGTCATAGACATCGTCAAAACTCTCCCCATCTTTAGCCTTGAATTCTTCATACGCTGATATACAATTAGTAATCTTCAACTGAGTTCCCAGTTTAGAACCCATCATCATCTTTTCAATCTAAACCCACATGTTGTGACCAGATGATTTATGACTGTCAATGCTCGTGTAGATATCGTTTGTCAGTGCTTGCATCATGTAGGACTTGAAAAGCACATCAACATGGGCTCTTTCCTTTTCTTGCGCAGTGTATATGAACTTCTCTTTGATGACTCTTTGTGCAGGTCTACCTTCTTCTGGAACAGCAGATGTCTCTCTGTAGAAAACAACAGGATCTTCCATCAAGGATTCCATAATCAGATCACCTTCTTTCATTCTCTCAATGAAATTGAGGAATCTATCCCTCCATTGGTTATAGTCCCCTCTAAACAGCACAGGTGGCTTGGTGTCAGTACCAATAGCCATTGCTTCTCTTGAACTCATTTTCTCAATTATGTATGATATAGGATCAACTGCAGTTCAAAATTTGTATTAGAGGATTAGGATTAAAAAAAATATTTCAATTAAATCTCAAACAAGGATTTGCATACATTCAAGACTTAGAAAAATTTAAGCATACAAACTTATCCAGATTAGAAATCCGGTCAAGCTTATCCGGATTAGAAGTCCGGACAAAGAAGATAGTCTTGAAATTCTAAGCAAAACAAGTTATCCGGATTAGATATCCGGACAACAAAGAGATTTAAATCGCACAAAGAATTATCAAATCCGGATGAGAAATCTGGTGAATTCTAACACTTAGTCAAAAAACACACAATTAAGAAATCTCAAATCGGATGTTTCAAACACTTAGTCAAATTAGCGAAAATGAAATACGGACGTAAAAAGTCAGCAAGTCAACAAGTCAAGTGAACAAGTCAAACAAGTCAAAATACGCACAAATCCGCTCAAAATTGAAATCGCTCAATTATTCAAACAACTTTATATCGTTCAATACAACAACAAAAATCGCTCACCAAGGAAAGTCAAAGATCGTTCAATAATCCGTTCAAGAGTCAAGGTCAAAATACGATCAACAAACTGTTCAAAAAGTCAAAGTACGATCACTTAAATCGCATACAACAGTTCAATTAAATCGCACAAACTAAATCGCACTATACTACACTTAAATCGCACAACAATATCGCTCAGAAAATAACCGGATTATTATTAAATCGCACGAATCATAGACTAAATCGCACAACACATAAACGATTTACCAGGCGGATTAACCTAACTCGCTCACAAAATCGAACAAGAAGCAAGGGATTTACCTCTAAATCGATCAGGACTTACCCGGTTTAACCTAAATCGCACAAAATCAATTCACCAAAAATTTACAAGACTTAAACCGTACAAACTTTAAGCGATTTACTAGGGGTGTTAAAAAAAACGGTTGGACGGCTCTAACCGGCCAAACCAAGTCAAATCGGACCGTTTTTGGCGGTTTGAGCGGTTTGGTGGTCCGGTCTGGTTTGGAAAATAGCAAAATCGGGCGGTCCGATCTGCGGTTTGGAACCTTTTTTGGACGGTTTGGACCAAACCGACCGCCAAATACATATATTTATATATTTATTTATCTATTTTAATATTAGCAAGCTCAACTTTTTTAACTTATTGGATATGACTCAAATATATCCCTAAGCCTAACATCTAACATAATCAAAATCGACGACTAAAACCATTAAACCATTGAACATATCAACACATTTGTATTGATGGTCTCCAAATTTTGAAATCCCTCAAGAACTCTGTTGGTCCCTTGAGGGTTTACAAGAATAGTAAAACAATTTGTAGAAGGGGGGATGAATACAAACACAATATTTTCAAATTTAAAATATATATTGATAAAGAAGAGCAATACAAATTTTACAAGATTGTTTCCAGAAAGATAAGGTGATAAAAACCTATCTAAACAATCTTTAGTTACACACTAAGTCTTGGCAAATACAAGGAAAGAACTGTTGAAGAGAATATCCTTTATTTAAGCTAGAAAATGCTTGAAGTAAGAATTAGGGTTAGAGAGTGAGTTGCCCGCACTCTGCATGGAGAAGAAACACTTTTATTTATACCAAGTGTATTAAATGAACATTTAATGCAATATGGTAGGGTTAGAGTGCGTGTCAAGCCTTAAGAGGAAGGCTTGTCATTTGCTACAGTGAATAGTACAAAAGCACTATTCATGAGCAGACATCCTTACCTAAAGTTGGTGGACAAAAGAGTCGACTAGTCGGCTCCGTACCGTACCAACTTTCATAAGGGTATGGGTTTTGTCCTTTGAGTGTATAAGGACAAGACAACAACAATCGTGCTAAGCAAGCTTCCTTTGATCGTTGAATGCTGGAATGACCTGAAGGTCTCTTCATCATTCACTGAAGCTTCAGCATTCTTCACACATATGTAGACAGACTCGTAATCACTGAATACCGCTTCAAATCACGTACTCGTCAGTCTCTAATCTTCTGTTTCAGTCTTCGATATTTGCTGAAGGTTCTTTGGTGTGAGTGTTGCTTCTTGAAGTATTCCTGTCTCTGATAGATTTACAATGCGAGTTCTTCAACGATCACTGAACATACTCAGTGAAGGTCGCTGGAACTGAAAAGACAGAAACATAAATACAACGTATAAGTGAAAATGGATTATCATCAAATCACTGAGAGAGAGGATCAACAATCTCTCCCTATATGATGATAACAAGATAACATAAAGAAGGTTATCTTATCAAATGATAGTAAGAAAAAATTACATATGAAGTATATGTCCCTTTTTTCTATTTTGGGATCTTTTTCAGTTAGCCAGTCTCAGCTTGAAAATTTCCTTAAGTTATATCTAAGAAAATTACAAGTACGGAAACTGAAACTGAAAGCTTATTCACTGACTTATAGATTGTCAATGAATGCGAAAAGTAACACTGGAACTCATAGACTTGTGTCCCTATTACTTTTTTCAGGGATCTTTTTCAGTGAAGTACATGGAATATTCATTTTATTAATCATAGGAAATATTACAAGTATTACACTACGTGTCTAGTGCTTACAGATTATAAGTACAATCACTGAAAGTAGACATAGTATAAGAAGTTACAAGCAAAAGTGGATTGTTGTTACAAAGAGAAACTATTCTAGAACTCTTAGATCTATGTAACCAAGTACATTTTCACCAAGTTTTCTTCAACATAGGAATTCCTTTCATATCTTCAGATCTACGACTTTTCCAGGCATGCTATCATCTATCCAGAGCAAGAGATAAACCAGATGATCCATTGGACATAGATGTAGCTCTGACATTCTCTGAAATCTGACTTCACCTTCATAGGCAAGGAATATAACTCCTAACTCAGGTTTAAAATGCACAAAGTTGGGTGTATAGGGACCCTTATCTGGCAAGTCAAGATTCAACATAGAAATGTTTGTACTCTGATGACCCTTTAGGACTTCTTCTAAGGAGAACCTTGTTTCATGTTTGTTTCTTAGGAATGGTCCATTATTAGGATCAGAGAGCTTGAGTTTCTTCTTCCCACCTTTCTTCAGAGATGGCCTGTCAGGGATCTTGACATACCTGAACATCCTTTTGATGAGCTTGCTGATGCTGTCCTCGATAAGTGTCTTGTATCTCGACTTGGATTGCTGAATGGCTTGTCTGATCTCCATCCATTCACTGTATCCATAATGGCCAAGGTAGGAAGGGTACTCGGTAGCGGCATCAAGATTGTCCGTGGTGATGAGCATTGAGACCAGCGTTCCACCGTCTTTAGAACGTCTACTGATGCTGATGCTGACACTGATAATCGGGCGGGGACTGACTCGCTTTTTCAGCTTTTCTTCGCTCCATCACTTGTCCTTTTCTGCTAGCTTCAGGTTCTTCTCATGCTCAGCTTCTGCAATAGAAAGAAGTTTAGCCTGGGCTTGGACAACGTTCACCGTTTTCTTGGACTTCTTCTTGGGAAGGACTTTTTCAGCTAGTGACTTGGCCATCTTCAAGCTGTCTTCAGTCTGCTTCTTTTGAAGCTCTAGCTCTTCTTCAACCCTTAATGCCTCGAGTCTTTCAGCTTCAAACAAGTAGTCGAACTCACCACTACTAGAGGTACGAAGAGGGATTTTTACTTTAGTCTGGTCGAGTGACTCCTTAAGTTGAGACATCTGCTAGTCGGTAGGAGCACAAGAGACGGGTTGATCTGGTACCCGCTCCAGTCGACCGCAGGATGTTGATGGAATATGAAATTTATATTTTGAAGTAATCACTACCTGAGAGGTAGAGTCTTCAAACAAAGGTTGTTGAGGGATATTGAACAATACCTTCAAGTTTCCTTCTTCAGCAACCGCCTTGCCTTTCGACATGGGGTCCTGGTTCCCTGATGGAGTTGATTTATCTTGCCTTTGCTTCCCCTGGGATATAGAATCCCTGAGCACAACTTCCTTGGTGACGGTTGATGGCTTCTGGTACTTGATGGTAAAGTCATCTTCATCATCATCGTCGTCGTCGCCATCTAGATCACTTATGGGGTCTGGAATAGTAGGTTCATCATCATCATCTTCATCATCATCATCATCATCTTCATCTTCATCATCATCATCATCATCACCAGCAGCAGTGATGGTATGGGCATCATCCCTAGGGATGGCATCGACATCCTCACCTGGAGCAGCTTTGGTGGTCGGGATTACAGGAGCAGCAATCGCTTCAGCTCTGAGAGCCTCAGCTTCAACAGCAACTGAAGCTGATACTGGACCAACTGTCTGAGAAGGGGTAAGCACATCATCGAATGATTCACCAGCGTTGGACCTCATCTCCCCCTCTCTGGCTAAGACTTGAGAGAATTGGCCAGAGAGTTCTTCCAAGCACTAACGCTGGAGAACCATTGTTTCCTCTAGCCTTTGCAAAGCACTAGCTAGAGTTGTCGTTGCCTCACGCTTCTCAAGGAGCTGGGCGCGATCACTGGCAGAGAAAGAAAGTGGGATCACTAGAGCTGGTTGACGGAAAACATCCAGGATCTGTTGTAGAAGGCCAGCGTGCTGCTCAGCGATAGCCTGAGCATCGTCAGCCCTGCTGTGAAGAACACCAATGGCATCGGTGTTGGATTGAACAGCTTCTTGGAGAGTCTAGAGATGACTTTGAACTTCTTGAACGTACGCTTGGATGGCAAGGAAGTTCGCATCAAGATCACCCTGCGGGGCATCTCTTGGTGGACTTTGTTGATCCTGCAGAGGATGGTATCAACGGCTGGAAGGAGAAGTTTGATGTCTGATGCCATATCATAGGYATCATCAATCTCTTCATCTCCTCCATCATCTTTATCTCTTTCTTCCTTTTCCACTTCCTGAGCATCAGACTGATGCATCGAAGAAGGACCTGCAAAAGAAGAAGTGTGAGCTGAAGGCTCAAGGTTAGAAGAAAAGAAAGGGTAGGAAGATGGAATACCTGAGGGGCCATCAATGACATCTAAAGGATTGTCACTGGCGTGAGCAAAGATGTCCTCGAGAGGATGGACATCTGTGTGCAGAGGAGCATCGAGAGGAGCAACCTCAGGTCCAGTGATGCACGTCTCAGTATCAGGATGGACATTCGTTGATACATCATCGACATGTGTAAAGACCAAGGAAGGAGGAGAAGAGAAGATGGCCGAGAAGAGACGTAGGTGTTCAGCGGTGGCGGCACTGATATTCACACCTTCAGTGATTTGGGTCACTAAGGCGGTGAAGATAGGTACCACTGGAACAACAGTGATAGGAGAAATCACTGAAGAGCTAGGAGGGTGAGCAGAAGACGCCTCGGAGATAAGGCTAGTTTCAATAACTCAAACCTTTTGAGAGGCTCCAGCTAGAGACGTGGTTGTCCTCTTTTTGGACTTCTTGGCTCTCTGAGGAGAACCAAGAGTTGGTTGAGAGGGTCGTTTTGAAGGGGTTTTGGTGGCTTGGCTAGACGCGGGAGGGGGGGGTTACCCTTGTCGTGGCCACCTGAGGAGAAGAGGTAGTGATGGACACAATAGAAGTAAGTGCCACATCACTNTTGGACTTCTTGGCTCTCTGAGGAGAACCAAGAGTTGGTTGAGAGGGTCGTTTTGAAGGGGTTTTGGTGGCTTGGCTGGACACGGGGGGGGGGGGGTTACCCTTGTCGTGGCCACCTGAGGAGAGGAGGTAGTGATGGACACAATAGAAGTTAGTACCACATCATTGTCCCTCAGCTTATGATCCAAAATCCTAGATCCAAAATCCTAGATCCAAGCTTGAAAATCTGAAGGTTTCCTTCTTTGGGGTAAAGATCTTGGTAAACACCATTGAAAGAAACCTGATGTAAGGCACCACCTTTTCTCGCTGGCGCTTGTTCAGCTTGAGCACCAGGTCATCGAAAATGACCGCATCATAATTTATATTGCGACGCTGAATCGCAGATACGCCTATGATCAAGGCGATCCTAGAGGCCTGGTCCTGACCCCCAGTTTTTCCACCCATGCACTGGATGAAATGAGAAAACAGGTATTGCCAGATAGCTGACATCCTGTTCTTCTCAATCTTCGTCAAGGACTTCAGAGGGGCGTTGGAGTCCTTCTTCATTGGCCACTGGTAGCCAATGGTGTCGAGAAGCTCGATGATCTCGACGGTAGAGGGTTCGCTGTTGAAAGGGCCCTTGGGAAGACAGAGAGCTGACCACAGTGTGGGAACACCAAAATGCATTTCCATGCGATTGAAAGTGAAGTTGATATGCTCAGCCTTGCGTCCAGGCTTGACTTCGACTTCGACAACTTCAACAGTGAGCTAGAACTGTTGAAGAAGTTCTTTCACCATGACGGGCTCATGGTAGAGTGCGTAGCCCAAGGACGACTGTTTGAGAAAATCAGCCACATCTTGGTAATGTGCCTTAGAGGAAGGTATCTCTAACAAGGCAATGTGATTGTTAGCCTTGATGGAGATCTCGTCAATGGAGAAGTTGACGTTGTTGGCAGCCATCTGTTTGTATCAATAAGAAGTAAATCAAACAGGTTTGTTAGAATTAAACCAAGAGATTTTTGGTTAAGATTATAGGAAAAAAAAGTTTTTGAGCAGGTAAAAACTTCTTTTGAAAAATCATCAAAGAAGATTTAGGGTTTTTCAAGTAGAAAGTGTATAAAGAAATAAGATTATAACCAAGAAAGAGATGATTAAATAATCTTTATAGTTTAATGTATTAAGAGAACAAGGTTCTTAAACAGATTAAACATTTCTTATTGCAAAAGAAAGAAAAAGAAGATATTGACCTTAGATGATTGAGTATATAGGTCAAAGAGTTTTTGGGGAGTTGAGAGAGTTCTTTCTTTGGAGAAATCTTAGCAGAGTTTCGTCTATGAATTTTTGTAAGCGTAAAGAGAAAAGTGGAGAAGAAGTCTCATATTTATAGGTAGGAGGAGAGAGAAAAAAGACGATGGTTCGGGATAGTGGTAATGATGAAAAATATATCACGTTCTCATCCATGATTGGATGGCATTAAATGAGGTAGCGTAATGACAGAACCTTTTGCGCGTCTCAAAGCATCATGCATAGTAAATAGAGAATGTCGTCATAAAGACGGTTCATTAACTATTTTCTTTTAAAAACAAATAGTTTTTAAGAAAACGAAGAGTCATATAGTGTATAAGAAAACACTGATAAGACCATTTAAAACATTTTATCACTGAAAAGAAAAGTTCAGTGAGGGTTTTAAGGCATCAGATTCAGTGATAAGAGAATCACTAAAACTGGCATTTAAAAAAATGTTTTAATCACTGATAAGAAAAGATTCAGTGATCGTTTTGAATTTTAAGAAAAGTATAAAGATATACTTAGAGATGTGGTGAGTGTTGAGAATCACTGAGACCACCTTTTAAAACATTTGTCACTGAAGATGAGAAAGTTTTAGTGAACATTTTAAGTTAAGAAAAGAGAAGAGTAATCATACCTGAAAGAGAAAAGATATATTTACTCAAAAATTTAGTGATAGAGATAGAACACTAAATCATTTCACTTACTGAGTGATGTATAAAAGCTGAAGATTAATCTTCAGTGTTTAACATACCCAATTCGCTAATAAAGATATTAAATCTTGTCTCATCAAGAGGCTTGGTGAAAAGGTCAGCGAGTTGATACTCAGTTGGAACGAAGTGAAGTTCAATATCACCATTCATAACATGATCTCTGATAAAATGATATCGGATCTCGCTATATTTGGTCTTGGAGTGAAGTACATGGTTGTTTGCAATAGCAATAGCACTGGTGCTATCACAATAAATAGGAATCTTTGAAAACTGAAGATCGTAGTCCAGCAGCTGATTTTTCATCCAATGAATTTGGGCACAACAGCTACCAACGGCTACATATTCAGCTTCGGCTATTGATGTGGACACTAAATTTTGCTTTTTGCTTGTCCAGCTCACCAACTTTCCACCTAGAAGCTGACAGCCTCTTGTGGTGCTTTTCCTATCAATTTTGCAACCTGTAAAATCACTATCCTAATAACCAATAAGGTCCAAACCTGAACCTCTAGGGTACCAGAGACCCATATTAGGAGTTCCCTTAAGATATCTGAATATGCATTTTATGGCGATCAGATGGGATTTCTTAGGTTCAGCTTGATATCTTGCACATAAGCAAGTAGAGTATATGATATTGGGTCAGCTAGCTATGAGATACAACAGGGAGCCGATCATTCCTCTGTAAACAGTAACATTTACAGGCTTTCCATTTGGATCCTTGTTGAGAGTGAGTGGAGGAGCCATTGGAGTCTTCATAGATGAACTGTTGGATAGATCAAACTTCTTCAGCATGTCTCAAACATACTTACTTTGGTTGATAAGGATACCTTCATCAGTTTGTTTGATTTGGAGACCTAAAAAGAATGTTAGTTCTCCCATCATGCTCATCTGATATTCTTTCTTCATGCGTTCAGCAAAATAAAAACATAAAGAGGGATTAGTGGAACCAAAAATAATATCATCAACATAAATTTGAACGAGAATGATGTGACCTTTAACTTTCCTAAGAAATAAGGTTTGGTCAATCTTTCCACGAGAGAATTTCTCAGAGATGAGAAAATAAGAAATGGTATCATACCATGCACGAGGAGCCTACTTTAACCCATAAAGAGCTTTATCCAACCTATAGACRTGGTTTGGATACTTAGGGTCAAGAAACCCTGGAGGTTGTTCAACATAAACTTCCTCTTGAAGTTTTCCATTAAGGAAAGYRCTMTTTACATCCATCTGAAAGACCTTGAAGTCTCTATGGGCAGCAAAGGCTAGAAATAGTCGAATTGCTTCGAGTCTAGCCACTGGTGTGAAGGTTTCGTCATAGTCGAATCCTTCTTCTTGTCTATAACCCTGACCAACAAGCCGAGCCTTGTTGCGGGTTACCACACTATCTTCATCCAACTTGTTGCGATAGACCCATTTGGTGTCTATCACTGATTTGTTAGATGGACGTGGGACAAGGTACCAGACTTTGTTCCTATCAAACTCAATGAGCTCTTCTTGCATAGCAAGAACCCAACTAGGTTCAGAGATAGCATCATTGATTTTCTTGGGTTTAACTAAAGAAAGAAAGTTGACAAAGAGACATATATTACCTAGACCTCGACGTGTCTTTATACCTGCATCTADATCACCAAGAATTTGATGAATTGGATGGCTTTTAGTCCATCACTGAGCCGGTAGAGGAGCTTCAGCTAAATAGGCAAGTTCAGGTATGGAAGATGAGGCTTCAGCAACAGTTTCGTCAACAATATGGACTATTGCTAAAGGAGCCTCAGATTCAGCAACTGAAACTGGTTCAGAAACTGAAGTCATTTCATTCACTGATGGATCAGTGTTTGAAGTAGAAAGAAGAACACAGCTAATGGGCACTGCATCGATCTTTGAAGAAGATGCGATAGAATGACTAGCTGTAATTGGAATGATGAGTGGATCATCTTCAGCTTCGAGATATTTAGTGTTAAGAGGAGCACTCTAAGAAGCTTCTGGTTGTCCATAGTGAGAGAACATCCAGTTTTCTAATTCATCCTCATCATTTGAGATGGGTTTTGAATTAGCTGACTGAGATTCATCAAAGGTGACATGAATAGATTTTCTGTTGTTTGTCTTCGTTTGTTGAAAACTCTGAAGGCTTTGGATACAGAAGAATATCCAAGAAATATTCCTTCATCAGCTTTGGGATTGAACTTTCCAAGTTCGTCGTGGTTGTTGAGAATGTAACAAGTACAACCAAATATATGAAGAAAGCTTATTGAAGGCTTTCGTCCATGGAAGAGTTCATATGATGTCTTCTTGAATCTTTTCACGATCAGCGATCGATTTTGAGTGAAACAAGCGGTGTTGACAACTTCAGCCCATAATTGAGTACAGAGATGGGATTCGTTAAGCATTGATCGAGCAGCCTCAATGATTGTTCGATTTCATCTTTCAGTGACCCCATTCTGTTGAGGAGTTCTCACTGAAGAAAAGTTATGAGAGATTCCCTTGTCCTCAAAGAAGTTATCCATAGTACTGTTTTTGAATTAAGTACCATGGTCACTTATGATAGATCGTACTTTAACATCGTTTAATACTTCTTTCTTTTTGATGAACGAAATGATTTCTTCAGGTGCTTTATCCTTGGATCTGAGAAAGAATACCTAAGAGTACCTGGCATACTCATCAACAATGACAAGTATGAACTTCTTTCCAGCTAGGGATTGCATGTTGACTGGACTAAAGAGATCCATGTGCAATAGCTGAAGAGGCGCAATCACTGAAGAGATTTGCTTTGACTTGAAGCTAGCTCTTTTGTGTTTTCCTTTTTCACAAGCTGAGCAAAGAGATTCCTTTGCAAATAAGTGTTGAGGAAGACCAGTGACAAGATCATTTCTTGACAACTCACTGAGTGTCTTGAAGTTGAGATGAGATAGTCGTTTRTGCCMTAACCAGTTAATATCTGATGAGGCTTTGGAGAAGAAGCAGCTATTCTCGGTGAAGGAAGAATTCATGTTGATGATATACACGTTCTCTAAACGAGAACCGGTTAGAGCAACCTTATCATCTTTGTCAAGAACATGACATAAATTCTTTGAGAATTTAACTTATAATATTTATCACACAGTTGGCTGATGCTAAGAAGATTGTGCTTTAGTCCTTCAACATACGCAACACATTTGAAAGTTGTTGCACCATTGGTTAATATACCAAAACCTTTGGTATATTCTTTTTCGTTTCCACCGAAGGTTACGGAAGGTCCTCTTTCTTCCTTGAAGTGAGTTAGAAGAGATTTATCTCCAGTCATATGTCTAGAACAACCGCTGTCCAGATACCATATGCCTTTGACATCCTGTACAAGGAAAATAAATAAAAATGCTATTGGTACCCAGCTATTGGGGTCCAGCTATTGGGGTCCAGCTTTGTTAGAGGATTTATCGTCTGATGCTGAAGAACCAACATCAGTAGATGGCATCACCAAACCTGAGGAGGTTTGAGTGGGAAGAGAAACAACCTCTGACACTACCAAGGTAGTTTCAGTGGAAGTCTTCACTGAACCTAAAGATGCTTCAGTGGTAGTAACTACAACGTCTGATGCTGAAGATTTTTCAGCGGGAGTTGTTTTCGCTGAGCCTGAAGAAGAGGCTTCAACAGTTTTCTTCACCTTGGTTGCTAGTGCAGCGTTTGTGGATGATTTCTCCTTGGTTGATTTATCAGCTTTGGCTACTTTCTTGCCCTTAGCTGGTGAACCAGCTTTGGCGGAAGAAGGACACTTGCTAGCAATATGTGTTTTCTCACCGCAGTGTTTACACTTCCTAAAGCTAGGAGTAGCTTTAGGGCCAGGAAGTATCAAACTAAAAACAGGACCAACTCCAAGAATTCCCTTCTCATCGGTTCTAGGAGGAACCTTTGAGGAATTGGATTCCTTAGGTGAAAAGTTCACCTTGAGCTGTGACTTAAATTTCTGATGAGATTCAGATTTCCTAGTCCCTGAGGAGGAAGAAGCTTTACAAGCTGAAGGAATAGACCTAGATCTATTAGACTTGTTAGACTTTTTGGGAAGGGATGTTGTGACAACGGATTTACCCTTGTCTTTGCATCTAGAACTCGACGGAGTTCCTTCAAGATGACTCTCAGTAAAAGAGAAGGACTGAGAGGAAGAAGTGTTGGAAATAGAAGAGACGAAGGTACCAAACTTGAGCATGGACCTGTCTTTAACACATTCTCCCTGATCATAGGAGAACCCTAGACCAGTCGTTATCTTGGTGGCGATCTGAGCGTTAATGATCTCAGAGGCCTTGATGGAAGCTTTGCACCACCCTTCAATGGTAGCTTTCTCGGCCTTGAGTTCAAAGATGGCTTGCTCACGCTCAGCGATGGCCTTCTCAAGTTCAACAGTGATGGCTTGGTCTACAATGACATGATCTTTAAGATTTTCCTCGACAGAGGTCAGTTCTTTGATCTTAGAATGGCAAATCTTCAATTGCTCTTGAAGATCAACGTTAAGCATTTCAGCTTTCGATTTACCATTGAAGGCATTGTAAAGGTTAACCGTCAGCGTATCCAGTGCTGATAGACTAGAAGAAGAAGAAGGTTCATTCAGGAAACATACCTGAGTAGAAGAAGAAGATGGCTCAGAGGAAGTAGACGCTTCTGAAGATCCTTCATCTGTATCTATGGCCCTCAAGCAAACATAGGTTTTATCCTCCTCATCCGAAGATGATTCATCTGATGACTCAGTCCAGTCATGCTCTTCAGCAATAAGGCCTTTAGCCTTTCGCTGGTTGTTCTTCATCTTCTTGTACTTCTCCTTTAGTTTTGAGTACTTCTCATCTTTTGTCCTAAAGGAAGAAGGAGCTTTAGAAGATGGCATCGCAGTCTTCTTTGATCTGCATTCACCTGCAAAGTGTCCGGGCCGGTGACAGTTGTAGCAGACAACTGAAGCCTTGTCTATTATTTCAGACTTTGGCTTTTCCCTAAGGGATAGCTGAGGAGATCTGCGGAAGTTGCTCTTACTGGCGAACCTCCTAAAAGACTTAGTCCGGAGTGCCAGGGAGTCATCAAAATCTGTTAAATCAGATTCTGGAATGTCCTCAGAGATAGAAGAATCTATCTCTGTGATAACAATGGGAGGAAGAGAAGAAACAAACAGGGTAGAAGAAGTTTCAACTGAAGAAGCTT
>NW_020201302.1:45168-46536 GCF_001531365.2 Cynara cardunculus var. scolymus | reverse complement strand
GGACATCCGGTTCTTCCAGAGACTAAAGTTGTCACGGACAAACCAGGGAGGTTTGGCAAGAGAGCCATTATCTTTTGTGTGTGTGTTTTTTTTAAAGCCATTTATAAACGGTAAAGTTATCTAAGAAAGAAGATAAACTAATACTGAAAACAGCTAAACACAAAGAAAGAAAGAAAACACTGCTCTCATACCACTTGTTGGTCCTTTGAGGGTTTACAAGAATAGTAAAACAGTTTGTAGAAGGGGGGGATGAATACAAACACAATATTTCCAAATTCAAAATATATATTGATAAAGAACATCAATACAGATTTTACAAGATTGTTTGCGGAAAGATAAGGTGATAAAAACCTATCTAAACAATCTTTAGTTACACACTAAGTCTTGGCAAATACAAGGAAAGAACTGCTGAAGAGAAGATCCTTTACTTAAGCTAGAAAATGCTTGAAGTAAGAATTAGGGTTAGATAGTGAGTTGCGTGCACTCTGCATGGAGAAGAAACACTTCTATTTATACCAAGTACATTAAATGAACATTTAATGCAATATGGTAGGGTTAGAGTGCGTGTCAAGCCTTAAGAGGAAAGCTTGTCCTTTGCTACAGTGAATAGTACAAAAAACATTATTCATGAACAGACATCCTTACCTAAAGTTGGTGGACAATAGAGTCGACTAGTCGGCTCTGTACCGTACCAACTTTCATAAGGGTATGGATTTTGTCCTTTGTGTGTATCCAAGACAACAACAATCATGCTAAGCAAGCTTCCTTTGATCGCTGAATGCTGGAATGTCCTGAAGGTCTCTTCATCATTCGCTGAAGCTTGAGCAGTCTTCATACATATGTAGACAGACTTGTAATCACTGAATACCGCTTCAGATCACGTACTCGTCGGTCTCTAATTTTCAGTTTCAGTCTTCGACGTCTGTTGATGGTTCTTTGGTGTGAGTGTTGTTTACTTGAAGTATTCCTGTCTCTGATAGATTTACAATGTGAGTTATTCAGCAATCACTGAACATACTTAGTGAAGGTCGCTGGAACTGAAAAGACAGAAACATAATGTAATGCCCCAGCCCACACATTGCATGTAATACATATTTCATACCAAATAAATATATATTCATATACATTCGGGTCCACTAGTACAAGAAATCTATTATGACCAAACACAAGGTCCAAAAATTCAAAATACAATCTTGTACTAATCATCAGAGCTACGCATCGAATGCAAATCTTCACCCAAAATGCATGTAAGAAAAAAAGCACTAAATCTTTTCCTTTCCTTTACCTTTCACACCTCCTGCAATACACATTTTAAAATCACAAAACGAGGGTTAGACTATAAAGTCTAGTGAGATACCCTATTCATGT
>NW_020201302.1:42535-43798 GCF_001531365.2 Cynara cardunculus var. scolymus | reverse complement strand
GCCTTCCCCCTCTTTTGCCACCTCTTGAATGCATAATCATATTCATACAATCACATGCATACCTACACGTATGCATGCCTTCATTTTAACCACATAAAAAAAGCACATATTTATATATATATATATATTCTCATAAATATATATATATAACCAATTAATTCACAAATTTTCAAACCGGCATATAACAATTACCATGTTATCACGTAATTATAAAATCAGATAATCACATATAAATTACCTTGGGTAATAACCAGGATCTGGTTATCACATTATCCATCCCTCAAAAGAATTATGTCCCAGAATTCCTTTAATCAAAAAGCCACGGGTATTCTGATCTTATCTTTGATTCCAGTTCCCAAGTCGCTTCCGGTCCTTTGTGGAACTTCCACTGTACTTTAACCAGACTTATCTCTTTGTTTCTCAACACCCTGATCTTTTTGTCAATTATAGCTTCTGGTGTTTCCACAAAATTCAATTCACTGTCTAACTGAATTTCTGGCAAAGGTACAGCTAAATTCGGATCAGCCAAACATTTCCGCGAATTCGACACATGGAAAGTGTTGTGAATTCGGCTCAGCTCTTCCGGCAATTCTAACTGATACGCTACTGGCCCAATTCGCTTGCATATTCTGAATGGCCCCACATATCTCGGACTAAGCTTTCCTTTCTTCCCAAATCTGATAACACCCTTCCATGGCGAAACTTTTAACATAACAAAATCGCCTACATCAAATTCAATGGATTTCCGACGATTATCAGCATAGCTTTTCTGGCGATCCTGTGCTATTTTGATTCTTTCGCGGATCTTTTCAATCTTTTCGGAAGTTTCTTGAACAATCTCCGGACCTGTTAGCTGTTTTTCACCCACTTCATTCCAGCATAACGGCGTTCGACATTTACGTCCATACAATACTTCAAATGGTGCCGCTTGAATACTAGAATGATAATTGTTGTTATATGCAAACTCTATTAATGGTAAATGATCTTCCCACGATCCTCCAAAGTCAATAATGCAACTTCTCAACATATCTTCTAGAGTTTGAATAGTTCTTTCACTCTGTCCATCAGTCTGTGGGTGATAAGCTGTACTCAGTCGAATTTCGGACCCTAGAGCTCTTTGTAACCCTTCCCAGAACTTTGAAGTAAATCGGCTATCTCTATCAGAGATAATAGACAAAGAAACACCGTGTCTAGTAATAATCTCTTTAATGTAAATCTGCGCTAGCTTTTCTAAAGAGTATCTCTCTCTTATCGGTAGAAAAT
>NW_020201302.1:9547-36455 GCF_001531365.2 Cynara cardunculus var. scolymus | reverse complement strand
TCCTTGATATGCCACCCTTATTTCTTCAAAACATTTATAAAATAATTCCAAATAGACCGCACACTTGCTAATCGGTTAAACACTTAGAACAATTTCAAGTTTGTCCGGATAACAAATCCGGACACTAGTCCGTTCAACTCTTATTCGGTTTAAAGATAAACCGTTCAACCCTCAACCGGTTTAACCAACTTCGGACAACAAACCGCTCACGGCTTGTCCGGTTTATACTAATCCGGTCACTAAAGCGCTTAAAGCTTAGCCGGTTTAAAAATAATCCGGACAATACCCCGTACAAGGCTTGTCCGGTTTACACCCTTATCCGGTCAAGCTTTGTCCGGACAACACTTAAAACAAAAATAAACATGCTTTCTTCAAATATGAATAATACGAAGCATGTAATTGAAACCAGCAGGATTTTAATACAAAAAGGTTTAGAAACCACTCACCTTTTAAAACTTTTGACACCAAAATGCTAGAAATCAACCCCTTTTGAAATCCAACCCTTGAAAATGGCTTGAAATCAATTGAAACCTCCCTCTAATATGCAATCCGGACAACACTATAACTCCCTCTCAAATTCTCTCAAAGTGGCAAGAAGAAATCAAAAGAAGGGGTAACTCCCCTTTTTATACTTACCAAATGGGGAAAGGTTGCTAACCGCCTTCCCCCTCTTTTGCCACCTCTTGCATGCATAATCATATTCATACAATCACATGCATACCTACACGTATGCATGCCTTCATTTTAACCACATAAAAAAAGCACATATTTATATATATATATATATATTCTCATAAATATATATATATATATATAACCAATTAATTCACAAATTTTCAAACCGGCATGTAACAATTACCATGTTATCACGTAATTATAAAATCAGATAATCACATATAAATTACCTTGGGTAATAACCAGGATCTGGTTATAACACATAAATACAAGGTATAAGTGAAAAGGAATTATCATCAAATCACTGAGAGAGAGGATCAACAAACTCCATCAATTTGTTGATCTTTCTAATCCATGGTTTGATTTTGGCGCACATCATCAAGACATCAACCAAGTGATTCAACCAACTTAGATTTGGCTTCTATTTTGTTTGGTCAAGAACTCAAGGCTCAAGAAATGAACCATTGAAGGTTGTGAAGTTGTGGATTTTGTTATTCAATACTCAAAGTAGAGTTGCAACTTTGTTAATTTTCTTTGTTTTCTGATGTGTTATATATTTATTTGTTTGTACTTTGTATTGCTTCGATTTTGTACTCAAGAGCTGCTCAATTATTACATTTACTTGTTTAGATATTTTGTTTGTTAAAATGGATATTTAATTTAAAAATCTAAAGTATATATGTTTTTTAAGTTTAAGATTTAAAGTCCATTAAAGGCCCAAACCGCCTAAACCGTTCAGACCAGACCGCTTTTTCGTGGTTTGGTTTGACCGGTCTGGGCACTTGATTTCAAACCGCTCGGTTTGAAAATTTTATAAACCGCCATTACAGTTTAGTTTGTGGTTTGAAGAGTTAAACCGCCCAAACCGGACCGCGAACACCCCTACGATTTACACTTAATCCGATTAAGAGTTATACGGACTAGATTCAAGCAAAAACACAATTTTTAACACTTTTTCACCAAAAAAATGGATCAAAACTTGCAAAAATATGAGCTTTTGAAGAACACGAACAGATTCAGAAAACTCAAAAATCGATCAAAAATGGTTTAAATCTTGATTAAAATCGAAAATGATATGAATCAAAGTTGTTTAGTATGTAAATGCGAATTCAGTAGTATGAATTATATCAATTAACAATAAAAAACTAAGCGATTCAAGCAAAAATTGCGATTCTAGATGAAGAACACGATGAACAGTTTGAAGAATAGCAAGAACATATCGATAAATCCTCAAAAATTCGTGCAAAATCCTCGATAATTCTGTTTAATCCTCTAAACAAATTGCTGCAGTTTGCTCTGATACCAATTGAAATGCCCAAATCATACAAATTCAGAAATAATCTTCAAGATGAAGATCAAGAATATTAGCAGAGAGAATTTTCACCAACAATCTTCAATGTATTTCTTGAGAGAGAATATTACAGCACTAATCAGATTAATTGCAGAAGTTAATGACAATTACAAGACTAATCACTATTTATACTAAGGAAAGCATTAAAGCCTAACAATTACAAAGCGTATGAATAATTGAGAGAGAAAAGAAGAGATTGATATAATGTAAATTAAAAAAGTAAAATAAATTGATTTATATATATGAATGATTGTAATACCTTTTCTAGATTTATGTAACACCCCATACCACACATTGCATGTAACACATACTGTTAGGACTGAAAGTCAGTGTAAAATTGTATTCGTCTTGAAAGTTACTATTGTCTATAATTAAAATAGACATCGTGTTTGACTTTGTATATAAGGGTTTGATTTTGACTAGACCTTTATTGTTTTACCCTATAAATAGGGTGTTAGTGTTGTAATCTTAGAAGGATGCTCATTGTAAATTCATAATACGTAATAGAAGAGTTGACCAGACTTTGAATGTTGACTGTTTCTCTCTTCTCCATCTCTATGATATTTCTATAGATATTATCAGATCTGTCATTGTTATTGAAGCTTTATTGAAGATTGATTGATTGTGGACTCACAATTGGTATCAGAGCGCGTTTGCAGGAAATTTGTTTGAAGAAATCATCAAGAATTGCTGAAATTTATGAAAATTCATGATTTTATATTCTTAAATGTTCTTAACTGTTCTTAAATTCTTCTTAAGTATTTCATTCTTGGACATTTGATTGTTAAAATGATGATCGATGTGTGTTTTTTTACATAATGATTCATTGTTATTTCTTTGATTTTGTATTTTGATCATTGATATCAGAGATTTGAAGAGCTTATGACTTTTTTATGTTCTTCACGTTCATGTGAAAATTCGTCAAAAAGGTAAAGTTTGCTCCAATGATTGGATAAATTTTTGTTTGTTTGATGATTTGATCTTAGTTAGCAGATAGAGTTTACTGTTGAGAGGATATGGGAAACATGATTTGAGCGATTTATCTCATTATCGATCACCTCCTGAGCGGATCAAGTTCTAGTCTTAAGCGAATTCGGTCAACAAGCAAGCTGTTTCAAACAAATTCGATCAACCCTTAACCAGAATTCTGAGCGATTTAGCTTTCTATTTGAGAGGACTTTGTATTGACCGGTTAATAGAGTTAACCTTTTTAGCAACCTTGAAGTAAATGGTCTTTAAATGACTGTTTTTAGAAGTCTGCAAATGGAAACCGGAAGTTGTTTTTGAGCGAATTCGGACATTTCTTGAGCGAGGATTGACGGTATTCGGATATCAAATGAGCGATTTAACCAGTGGATAAAAGAAGTTGTGTGGATAGAAACGAATTTTTTGACAGCTGTTTATTGACTGGTTAAGAAGCTGTTTTTTTTAAGAAGACTTGTGCAGTTTTCAAGTGACCGGATATATAGAATGCATTCAGCGGATAAGCTGTTGTCCTATAGAGAATAGCTGTGTTTTGACCAGCGGTTTATAAAAATTTACAGCTGTGATTTATAGCTGTAAATTGTCTGTGTGTTACTGTTTTTCTTTTCGTGCAGTAAACTCAGTGAACAGAAAAGTTTCTGCTGTAAACAACCTTAGTCCATCTCAAGGTTCAAGCGAATTCGATTACCTTTTGACCAGACTTCTTGAGCGATTTAAGTTGTTTTTTTACAGGTTCTAGAACTGTTTTGACTGGATAAAGGTCTAGTCTGTTAGTTTTTTAATGCATGCTGTGACCGGATAGTAGAAATTGTACTTTGATCAGATTTCGTTCTTGATCTTTGTGCGATTTACCTTCATGCAGTGACCGGATAATATTCAGTCTTGATTGTTTTTAAAACTGCTTTGGACTATAGCATCTGCTGTGTTTAGCTCCTTTTGACAGCTGTGGATAGCTTCCAAAGGCAGGGAAGGCAACTACGAAGGAAGATGTGATTGCAGAGTCTTCAGATGAAGCTGATGGTAGGAGGAGCCATTGCCATTTTAATCATCATAGTATAAGTGATGTTCATGCAGTGGTGACCAGACTATTTCATATATTGTGAGCGGTCTGTGAGCAAACAGTGAGCGGACTGTGAGAGTTGTAAGCTCATGCTTTGTGCGATTTAGATTCACCTCTTGAGCGATTTAAGATCTTGTCCTGAGCGATTTATTTTAGACTTGAGAGATTTTGACCAGTTTAAGTTCCATGCAGTGAGAGGACTTAAGATCATGCAGTAAGTGCTACTGTGTTTTACTACTATTGTGTGGTGAGCGATTTAGAACCAGAGGTGACCGATTTAAGCATGCAGTGTGCAATTTACAGCATACACAGTGCGATTTAATTCATGATTTGTGCGATTTAGATCCTTGTGTTATGCGATTTACGCAGTAGCTTAACCGATTAATCTTAGTCTTGAGCAGTTTAGCTAGTTATCTGACTTCCCTTGAGCTATTTAGTCAGTAGGTTGAACGTCTTAGACTTCATGCAGTGAGTGAATTGATACTGTTTTGAGCGATTTAGTGTTGAGCAGCATGTGTTGAGCGATTTATGCTGTGATTTGACCGGATTAAGCTTAGTCTTGAGCGGTTTAAAGTTAGCCTTGAGCAACTAAGGATTTGCCTTGACCTGATAAGGAGCATTGCAGTGAGCTGTTTAAAGACTGTTTGTTGAGCGGCTTAAGAGTTTAGTCTTGATCGATTGAGATTGTTTGTTGAGCGGATTAGGAGTTTAGCCTTGACCGATTTAATATACCTCTTGAATGGATAATCTTCATGCAGTGAGAGGACTAAACCATGCAGTAAGCGATTTCTTCATGTTGTGAACGGTTTAACACCTTGCATTGAGCGGTTTAAGATCGCTAAGTGAGCGATTTACACTTCTTCGTGAGTGTTATATATCTCCATAGGTTGAGCGGGCTTGTGAAGCTATTAGTGAGTGAATTAGAGACTGTTTAGTGATCAGTTTATGCTGATTTAGTTCATTCTCTTGAGCGGATAAGACTGCGTTTTGAGTGATTTATAGAGTGATTTTGAGCAGTTTATCTAGTAATTGATTTAGGCAGTGTGTAGATTCTAGTTTTAAACAATTTAAGGTTTGTGATGAGTGGACTGTAAGCAAGTTAACTTGCACAGTTTTGAATTTTGAGTCTTTTTGTTGAGTTTTGGGCTGTAACCAAGGTTTGTGGTGGTGGTGAATATATGTTGAGTTTTTAGTGAAGTTGAGGGACTCTTTAGTTAGTGAGGGATTTTCATCCTGATTTGATTGCAGACTTTATTTCATAGTCTTGAGCATATTAAGGTAGTGTTTTTGAGCATATTAAGTCATAGTTTTTGAGTGATTATAGGTTTATTCTTTAAGAGTTTTAGGTCAATTTTTGTTTAAGGTTGATTTTTTTCCAGGAATTGTGTGATTTTTTAAACTGTACTTCTTTGATCATTTTTCTTGAACTGCATAGATCCTATATCTGATCAATCTTATTTTTGTCTAAAATGGCATATATTCTTGAGGAGGAGAATAAAGTGTTGAGAACTCAGATTTCCATGCTGAAAAAGAGTATAGTGGACTATAAAGACAAATACATAAACATGTTTTCTGAGAATTATGCTAATGTGGAACTTATTGCAAGTTTACAAAAAGATCATAAAGCAACATTGGAAAGAGTTGAGAATGATTTGAATTATAAGATTAATAAACTTGAGAAAATTTTGGATTCTGAAAGGAGTGAGTTAGATGATGAAATTAGAAGTTCAAACAAGATAAAACAAGATTGAGTCAATAAACTTCATAAAGCAGAGTCTGAACTGAATGCTGTAAGGAATTTTTCAGAAAAGAAAATTAAAGAGACTGAAGAGCTTACAAAGAAACTTTTAGAAGCGAAAAAGGATATGAATGTTGAGAGGAAGAAACTTGAGAAAGAGAAGAAGAGAGTGATTGAACTAGAAAGAAAATTTGGAACTGAACGTGTATCTTACGAGAAAAGGATTAACTCTCTTGAACTAAATGCTAAAATGCTATTAGAGCAAATCTTGGATTTTGAGCAGCTGATCATCTTGGAACGAGCCAAGAATGATAAAGAAAAGAAAGACATCTATGAAGACTGTCAGAGTCAATTACAGAAATTATCTGAAAGCATTGATCTAAAGCAGAAGGCTTTAGACGAAGAGAAGAAGCAATTTACTCTTGAGAAAAGAAATACTTCAAAGAAGTATACAACAATTGCTAAAGAGCTTGCAAATAAGAAAAAGTGGCTTGACATCGCCTCGGAGAATCATGAGTAGCTCAGATGAAGAGAAACGAGAGTTGATAAATCAGAAGAGAAAGTTTGAAATGCTTCAGAAGGAGTTAGAAGGTAAACTCCTGGACACTACAAGCAAATTGTCTGATCTAAAGACATACCTTGAAACTAAGATGAAGATGAGAACTGAACTTAAAATTAAATTTGATTTAGTTAATGCTGAAAGAGACCAGCTTTTACCAAAAGTTAAAGATTTTTCGTGTGCACAAAGCTTCATTGGTTCCCCATCACAGTGTAAAACCAGCTTCTATAACTGTTTCAAATCGAACAGTTATTCTAGTAGCCCTAAATCTACTGTTTCTAAGAACTATTCTTATTCTTCTAATCAGTATTATCAAGGGTACGTCATTGGGTCACCCAATTATTCTTCTAAAATTAAAAGCATTTGGGTTAGTACATCTAAATCTGTTTCAACTTGTACTCCTATTGCTACTAATAATCTTCCTTGTTTTGTGAGATCCAATTCTGACTTGATAAATCTTAGCAAGAAAAGAATCATGTGCTCCACATGTAAATTAACAGATTTTGTGAACAAGAAGATATATAACAGATGGAGTACAGACAATAGATATCAGAACAGTTCAAAAGATAAGAACAGGTATGATCACAATTACTGGTACGAATCATATTTTATTTCTGATCATCCTGTTCATAGTGCTAAAAAGAATACATCATATAGAAATAAATGGTTTGGAAGTTACAACATACCCCAATCCGATACTAACATAATAGGACCCAAATTCATTTGGGTACCAAAATCTACTTAATCTGGTTTTACAGGTGTGTCAATTTTGTGCTGATCAGAATATCGTTTTAGTGATACACCAATGCAGGGGGAGTTGTAATTTATTCCAAATAAGGCTTCTGAACAACTCAGTTCAGAACCCGTGCTTTACCGAGAGTGGTTTCTAAACACTCATTTTAGAACCTGTACTTAAAATGTTTTCATTTTTTTTTCTTTTGAGCTAAATTGAAACATTACTTAAATCTTTTTTCTAGGGGGAGTCTCTAGAAATTTTGAATAAATGTATTCGGAAATGGAACTGTTTTCTAAAACGAGTACATGTTCTGAATATATATTTCCTGAGATTTTACTTGCGTAATTTCTCGTCGTACATAACTCCAATACCTGTTTCAGCTATTCTTCAAACCGTTATTATCACGTCTCTTATATATAAAATCATTTTCGGTGATAATACACTCGTATGTATTCAAATGTTGATTTTTCTGATTCTTTTTTTCTTGATTGATATACATTTTTTTAATCAGAATCTGTAAACTCGTTCTTACAGATCTTCATTCATTTCTCTCATATATACCGGATAATCTGATCGTTATCGCATCATTCCTTATTGATTGTGGTTAATGTCAAATATCTTGATCAATTTTTTATCTGATCATTGTGCTTATCTGTAATAATATTTTTGATCAACTATTTGTGATCAATTGAGCATAATACTAAATTTCAGGAGGGACTGAGTGCTTATCAGAAATACCTCAATGGAATGTCAGAACCGACAAACCTACCCATGAGGACAACCATATCTGAGTGAGCTTTATATACAAAAGGGTTTGTGTGCTGAGACTAAAATGAAAATGAGAGGGGTAGTTGTTGTGAGCTAAAAGAATTGACGAGAGTTGTGTCAGGATTAAAAGATTATAAGAATCCTGTTCTAAACTACTAAAATCCAGACATACCACACAATCTATTAGTTCTCAATTCATTCGAGACTAATATTGAAAAAGGCAAAGCCTAGGTCAATTCTTGTCACAACCCCACCAGCTACTCATTTATCTCTCAACAGATAAATGTTTCAATAACACATGGGGCACGCATCTCATCATATATCAATTTTCCATTCAGAGAAAGTTGATATTGAATCAGAAGGATATATGTCCCTCCTTCAAGTCTTTTTGATCACTAATTGAGTCTGATAAATTTGTGTAGTCCACACGGTTTATCTTTTTGAGCCTAAACAAAAGCATACGTTGCTTTATCTTTCTACACTACACAAATTTTACATTTTATATGTTAATTTGCCAAAACATTCATTGATATGCTAATTTTAAGCTATCGATGATTGAATGGAAGACCTGGTGAGATGAGCATAAAAAAGTCTCATATATACAGTACAACCATTGTACTGAGTATATCTGTTATACTCACAGGCCAATCTTTTTATAAGATTGAAAAAAATTTCATTCATTGAAATTGGGTGTTACCTTCCCATTCCCTTAATCTAGAAAGATTAAATAAGTGGATTTGCAAAGATCTACTTACAATTTTATGAATTGACTGCTTACGCGGAGGATTTCATTCATTCTTGTGTATGATGGAATGATTCTCATTTCATCATAAGGGGGAGTATGTAATAATGAACGAAATGTCCAATTCCGAACATTATAAGGGGAATCTGATGTAAAGATCAAGGGGGAGTAACTTCGATAATGGCAAAAGACTCAAAAGGAATGCGACTAGAGATGATTACAAAAGATTATTCTTATGCTAAAAAGACTGAGAGATGTTGAATGTGAAGATTCATTTTACAATAGTTTGCTGATGAAGACTACCTTGAAGAGAAAATTTTATGAATATCATTTCTGAAGTTTGTTATTGTTTCTGATCTACATTTTCAAAAGAGAAGATCATCGCGGTTCTACATTCGAGGGGGAGAATGTTAGAAGATCTTTCTCAACAATTGATTGTCTGAAGATTTCGAGTTGAAGTTGGTTTTTGAAGAAGACATAGCGGGCTTTAAGCTTCAAAGTTCAAACGAGATTCAACGTGCGCAAATTCTTTCAAGTCTGAATACAAAGGGGGAGAATGTTAGGACTGAAAGTCAGTGTAAAATTGTATTCGTCTTGAAAGTTACTATTGTCTATAATTAAAATAGACATCGTGTTTCATTTTGTATGTAAGGGTTTGACTTTGACTAGGACTTTATTGTTTGACCCTATAAATAGGGTGTTAGTCTTGTAATCTTAGAAGGATGCTCATTGTATATTCATAATACGTAATAGAAGAGTTGACCAGACTTTGAATGCTGACTATTTCTCTCTTCTCCATCTCTATGATATTTCTATAGATATTATCAGATCTGCCATTGTTATTGAAGCTTTATTGAAGATTGATTGATTGTGGACTCACACATACTTTATATGGAAGAAATACATGTTTATACACCACTGCGGTCCCTTAGTACAAGAAATTTACCATACATAATATATGACCCAAAAATTCAAAATACATTTCTTGTACTAATCATCTATCATCAATCAAAGCTAAATATCATAAGCAAATCTTCAAGTAGATATGCATTTAGGAAAATATCACATTTTCCCCTTCCCCTTACTGCCCATACCTCCTGCAATATATAGTTAAAATCACAAAACGAGGGTTAGACCGAATGGTCTAGTGAGTTGCCCTATTTATGTTATTGCAGGGTGAAAATCACCAAAACTTTTTACAAAATAACCTTTTCATATATATAACAAATATATGAACAAATAGGAATATATTACCAGTACCAATCCACTTTTCAAGTCAAGCATTCATCTATTCAAATAACATACCTTTGAATTAACCAGGTTTCATATAATACCACTTGTAAACCTTTTCTAATCAACAAGGTTTATTTAAAGTTTCAGGTCAATCCTGTTATTTTCTCCTCCATAACATCCAGACTACGATTTCCAATAAGAACCTTGATCCTAAATCTTTAAATCAGAAAGAAATAAAGATTTCAGACCACGGTAGTCTTAAGGGGTATAATAGAAAGAGTTATATCATACAACACATACAAATGTCACCCTTATATCCAAATGTACACGTCTCCTTGATATGTCACCCTTATCCCATGGTACACATCTCCTTGATATGTCACCCTTATCCCATGGTACACCTCTCCTTGATATGCCACCCTTATTTTCTCATCAAAACATTTCACAAAAATAATTCCAAATAGACCGCAGTCAATGGAATTATTATCAGTTCAAAATTATCTTTATCAAAATTCCCATTTTATGATAAATAATAATTTTTATCAATCATGCACAAGGCATAATACAAATCCGGTCAACATAGGCTTGGCCGGACTTCATCTCCGGTCAAGTCTTGGCCGGTTTACCAAATCCGGACAACACATCGCCCCAAGGATTGTCCGATTTAACACTTGGTTTAAATCACAAAACCTTGTCCGGATAACAAATCCGGAGAACACTATTCACAGTCATCCGATTTAACTAAACCGGTTACCATTTAGTCGTATTCCTACTTCTCCGTTCAAAAAGTTAAACATATACTCAATAATCATAAACCGCTCAAGTCTTATCAGGTTTAGGGCTTATATCGCCCAACCCTTGTCCGATTTAGGACTAAACCGCTTGACTCTTGGCCGGTTTAAGTTCATCCGGACAACACTTAAATGATTATTTTTCAAATCAAATGAAAAAGCTATACAATCAGTTATACTACTATAAAGAGTTTAAAAGCAGTTTAAACCACTCACCTTAACACTCTTTTGATATCAAACTTCTTGCAAAGCCAAAATGCGGAATCCGGACGACCTTTCTCTCCCTTAAATTGTTCCAACTTTAGAAAATAGCAAGGAAGGTGAAAATGGAGGCCAAGATCCTCCTATTATACCTTTCCCTTTTTGGAAGGTCGGCTGACTATAGCCTTCTTAACAAGCATGCATTTACACTAACAAAACCCATGCATACACATTCATTCCTTTCAATACCCATTTCATGCATGCATGTAATATCATATACATATACACATCACTGATGCGCGTATATATATATATATATATTTCACATACTAGCATGAGTAAATATAACAATTTATCATGTTGTCAAGTAAACACATAACAAATAATCACATATTATTTACCGCAGGTGATAATCAAGATCCAGTTATCACATCATCCACCCCTCAAAAGAATTCCATCCCGGAATTTCTTTAATTAAAGAGCCAAGGGTACTCTGATCTTATCCAATTCCCATGTCGCTTCTAGTCCTTTGTGAAACTTCCACTGAACCTTAACCAGACTTATCTCTTTGTTTTTCAACACCCTGATCTTTCGGTCAATTACAGCTTCCGGTGTTTCCCCAAAGTTCAGCTTACTCTCTAATTTAATCTCTGGCATCGGTATAACTGAATTCAGATCAGCCAAATATTTCCACAGATTCGATACATGGAAAGTGTTGTAAATCAGACTCAGCTCTAACTGATATGCTACTGACCCAATTCACTTACATATTCTGAACGGTCCCACATACCTCGGATTGAGCTTTCCTTTCTTTCCAAATCTGACAACACCCATCCATAGCTAAACTTTCAACATCACAAAATCACCTACACCAAACTCAATTGGCTTTCGACGATTATCAGCATAACTTTTCTGGCGATCTTGTGCTATTTTGATTCTTTCACGGATCTGTTTGATCTTTTCAGAAGTTTCTTGGACAATTTCAGGATCCGTCAACTGTCTTTCACCTACCTTATTCCAACACAATGGCGTTCAACATTTACGTCCATACAATACTTCATACGGTGCCGCTTGGATGCTGGAATGGTAACTATTGTTATATGCAAACTCTATCAATGGCAAGTGATCTTCCCATGATCCCCYRAARTCAATAATACAACTTCTTAACATATCTTCGAGAGTCTGGATAGTTCTTTCACTTTGTCCATCAGTCTGCTGATGATAAGCTGTAATTAGTCGAATTTCAGATCCCAAGGCTTTCTGCAATCCTTCCCAGAATTTTAAAGTAAACCGACTATCTCTATCAAAGATAATAGACAATGGAACATCGTGTCTGGTTACAATTTCTTTAATATAAATCTGTGCCAACTTTTCTAAAGAGTGCTTCTCTCTTATTGGCAGAAAATGCGTAAATTTAGACAGACGATCAATAATTACCCAAATTACGTCATACCCCTTTGGAGTTCGAGGCAACTTCATGACGTTTTCCATAGTAATGTGATCCCATTTCCATACAGGTATCTTTAAAGATTGAAGACTTCCATAAGACTTCTGATGTTCAATCTTAACCTGTAAACATGTCAGACATTGTTCCACATATCTAGCTATGTCTTTCTTCAATCCGGGCCACCAATAAAAAAGTTTTAAATCTCTATACATCTTATTGGTGTCTGGATGAATAGAGTACCGGGACTTATGGCTTTCATTAAATATAATGTTCTGGATATTTCCAAAACATGGTACCCAAGTTCGTCCTTGAAAGCACATTAGTCCTGCGTCATTTTGTTCCAAGGTTGAAATCATCTTACCCGACCTTTCTGTCTTAACAAATTCTTCTTTCATAGTTTCCTGTTGACATTTTTGAATTTCCTTACGTATGTCAGGGATCTAGTTCATTCTCAATGCCACAGCTTTAATGGTTCCATACTTTTCTTTCCTGCTCAAAGCGTCAGCCACCACGTTAGCTTTTCCCGGGTGGTAAGGATTTCACAATCATAGTCATTAACCAGTTCAATCCACCGACGCTGTCGCATATTTAATTCTTTCTGGCTGAACAAATGTTGCAAACTTTTATGATCAGTATAAATCTGACATTTTGTTCCCAGAAGATAGTGTCTCCAGATTTTCAGAGCAAATACCATTGCAGCTAATTCCATGTCATGGATTGGATACTGCTTCTCATGATCTTTCAATTGTCTTGACGCATAAGAAATTACTTTTCCTCTTTGCATCAAAACACATCCTAACCCTAACTTTGAAGCATCGCTATAAACCACAAAGTCTTCAGATCCATCTGGTAGAGTCAATATTGGTGCACTGCAAAGATGATCTTTTAATAATTGAAAGGCTTCTTGTTGTTCTCCTTTCCACTGGAATTTAATGTTCTTCCGAGTCAATTTAGTCAATGGCACAACTATCTTAGAAAGTCCTGAATGAACTTACGGTAATAACCGGCCAATCTCAAAAAGCTTCGAACTTTAGAAGGATTTTTCGGAGCTTCCCATCTTGCAACTGCTTCTATTTTTGCTAGATCTACTTTTACTCCTGATTCTGAGATGACGTGACCCAGAAATTGTACTTCTCTTAACCAGAACTCACATTTAGATAACTTTGCGTACAACTTCTCCCTCTTCAATAATTCTAATATCAAATGAAGATGTTCTGCATGCTCTTCTTCAGTCTTATAGTATATAAGAATATCATCAATAAATACAATAACGAATTTGTCAAGATATTCCTTACATACCCTATTCATCAAATCCATAAAGGCTGCAGGCGCATTAGTTAAGCTGAACGACATAACTAAGAATTGATGATGCCTGTATCTAGTTTTGAATGCTGTTATGGCAACATCTTCTTCCCTGACTTTGAGCTGATGATACCCTGATCTTAAATCAATCTTGGAGAAATAACTTGTTCCCACCAATTGATCGAACAAGTCATCAATCCTAGGTGAAGGATATTTGTTTTTAATTGTCAACTTATTCAGTTCACGATAGTCTATATACATTCGCATAGACCTATCTTTCTTCTTGACAAATAAGACCGGAGCACCCCAAGGTGAAGTGTTGGGTCTAATAAATCATTTGTCAGTTAAATCTTTCAACTATGCAACCAATTCCTTCAATTCAGATGGAGCTAACCGGTATGACGCCTTTGCTATTGGTGCAACTCCTGGTACAAGATCAATTCGAAATTCGATGACTGTATCTGGTGGTAATCCAGATAAGTCTTCTGGAAAGACTTCTGGATATTCACTTACAATCAGAATCGATTCCTCTTTTCTCTTCTCTTTCTTCATATCAATTACGTGTGCCAAACATCCTTGACACCTTTTTCGAATGCTTTTCTGAGCTTTCATTACTGTCAAAATACTGGTATGGGGATTATGACGATCACCATAAATAACAACTGCTCCTTGGTCTGGCAGAGTAATTTTGATCATTTTCTGATTACAAACAATACTGGCCTGATACTTTGYCAACCAATCCATACCCACTACCACATCAAATTCCTTCATCCGCATAGGAAATAACTGAATCGGAAGTTCACAACCCTGAATTACAATAATACAGTTATTGAACATACTTGTAACAGTTTCCTGACTATTAGCAGTATCAACTACTAATTCATCATCAAGTATCATAGAATTCAGACATGCAGTTTGAGCAAAACAATGGTGATACAAATGAAAGATTTGCACCAGAGTCAAATAACACCTTAGCACGTATTGAATTCAGGAGAAAAGTACCTGTTACTACATCCGGTGATACTTCTGCCTCGTTCTTGGTTATCTGGAAGGACTGTCCCCATTCCCCTCCTTGCCTTCCTCTGTTTATTGTAGGTCTTCCCCGAGTTCCCGACGCATTACTCCCCATTGTTAAATGCGGAGTTCTTAACAATGGACAATTTGGTCGAATGTGATCCGAAGAATTGCAGTTAAAACATCTTCGATTAGCCGGGCAACTTCTGGACAGATGGCCTGCTTCACCGCACTTATAACATTTTCTTGGGTCTATCTTGCATTCACCCTGATGAACCTGTCGGCATTGCGAGCAGACTTTCTCACTTATCTTTTGCTCAGATCTGTTATCATATCTTATCGTTTTCGGTCCTCGAAAAGATGAAGGCCCCTCCCATTTTCTTTTCTCTACAACCTTTCCTTCTGGCTGTCGGTTCTTATTTCGTTCGGTCACTTCGGCCGCATCTACCATTAATGAGAAGGTGTTAGGGTTCATGGCAATTATAAACTCTCTGATTGAAGGTTTTAAACCCCAAATATACCTTTCTATCTTTCTAGATTCTGTTGAAACATAGTGTTCAGCAAAGCGAGAGTATTCAATAAATCTCTCGGTATATTCCCGAACTATTCCAGCTTCAGAAAATCTTCTTCCATTTGTCTCACTGTAGTTTTAGGGCAAAACTGATTCTTGAATCGATCCACGAATTCTGCCCAAGAAAACGATTGTAAAACATTTGTTTTGGCCGATGATTCAACTTCCCACCAGAACAAAGCGTTTGATTTTTAACACGGAAAGAGCAAATATAACTTTATCTGTTTCCGGACATCAAATGGTGTTGAACATATATTCTAATTCTTTGATCCAACACACGGCTTTCACTGGATCCCTTTCTCTAGAAAATGTTGGTAGCTTACATGCCAAAAACATTTTAATATCTCCCTCCTTGTTGTCAGTAACCGGTACCGAAGGATGAACTTCTATTCTTTCTGTTTCTACCCTGGCTGGTATTCCCATAACAGAAGTCAGAGTTTCCTGCAATTTCCCCATTTCTTCAGCCAACATATCCCTGGTTATGTATTCAGGATGTGGCACTGATATCTCCTGAACATTCTCAGAATGGGATTCTTCAGGTTCAGAATGAATTCCAGTTTGGCCCCATCCTTGAGACTGGCTTCTTCTTTTGCCTTGTCCCCTTGGTCTTCCTCGACCTCTGAATCCAGATGTGCCAGTTGAAAGATTGACAGGTGACTCTTCCCTTTCTTCAGACTCTGGACGAGCCGTTCTTTAAGATCTTCTAGTTCAGCTAGACATCTGCAGGTTTTAGTGTTAATAATCACGTATTCACATTCCCAAATATAATGAAGTATTTAAGTTCAGATGTGTACTTGTAAATTCATAATTACACTGGCCAGAAGTAATTAAAATTTACCTTACACACTGTTCTTTCAACCCATCATATTTATTTCCAATGGAGCAAACTATGTCCGAGACCCTTAACATATAATAAAACAGTTTAAGTCTAGGTATCATGCTGTTAAATACCTAAATCCCTTAAACTCAGGCTCTGATACCACTTTCAGTAACACCCCATACCACATTGCATGTAACACATACTTCATATGGAAGAAATACATGTTTATACACCACTGCGGTCCCTTAGTACAAGAAATTTACCATACAGAATACATGACCCAAAAATTCAAAAAACATTTATTGTACTAATCATCTATCATCAATCAAAGCTAAATATCATAAGCAAATCTTCAAGGAGATATGCATTTAGGAAAATATCACATTTCCCCTTCCCCTTACTGCCCGTACCTCCTGCAATACATAGTTAAAATCACAAAACGAGGGTTAGACCGAATGGTCTAGTGAGTTGCCCTATATATGTTATTGTAGGGCGAAAATTACCAAAACTTTGTACAAAATAACCTTTTCATATATATAACAAATATATTTACAAATAGGAATATATTACCAGTACCAATCCACTTTTCAAGTCAAGCATTCAGCTATTCAAATAACATACATTTGAATTAACCAGGTTTCATATAATACCACTTTTAAACCTTTTCTAATCAACAAGGTTTAGTTAAAGTTTCAGGTCAATCGTGTTATTTTCTCCTCAATAACATCTAGACTACAATTTCCAATACGAACCTTGATCCTAAATCTTTAAATCAGAAAGAAATAAAGATTCTAGACCATGGTAGTTTTAAGGGATATAATAGAAAGAGTTATATAATACAACACACACATACAAATGCCACCCTTATATCCAAATGTACACCTCTCCTTGATATGCCACCCTTATCCCATGGTACACCTCTCCTTGATATGCCACCCTTATCCCATGGTATACCTATCCTTGATATGTCACCCTTATTTCCTCATCAAAACATTTCACAAAAATAATTCCAAATAGACCGCAATCAATGGAATTATTATCAGTTCAAAATTACCTTTATCAAAATTCCCATTTTATGATAAATAATTTTTTTTTATTAATCATGCACAAGGCATAATATAAATTCGGTCAACATAGGCTTGGTCGTACTTCATCTCCGGTCAAGTTTTGACCGATTTACCAAATCCGGACAACACATCGCCCTAAGGCTTGTCCGATTTAACACTTGGTTTAAATCACAAAACCTTGTCCGGATAACAAATCCGGACAACACTATTCACCAGTCATCCAATTTAACTAAACCGGTTACCATTTAGTCGTATTCCTACTTCTCCGTTCAAAAAGTTAAACATAAACTCAATAATCATAAACCGCTCAAGTCTTATCCGGTTTAGGGCTTAAATCGCCCAACCCTTGTCCGGTTTAAGACTAAACCGCCTGACTCTTGGCCGATTTAAGTTCATCCGGACAACACTTCAATGATTATTTTTCAAATCAAATGAAAAAGCTATACAATCAATTATACGACTATAAAGAGTTTAAAAGCAGTTTAAACCACTCACCTTAACACTCTTTTGAAATCAAACTTCTTGCAAAGCAAAAATGAGGAAACCGGACGACCTTTCTCTCCCTTAAATTGTTCCAACTTTAGAAAATAGCAAGGAAGGTGAAAATGGAGGCCAAGACCCTCCTTTTACCCTTTTTGGAAGGTCGACTGACTATAGCCTTCTTCACAAGCATGCATTCACACTAACAAAACCCATGCATACACATTCATTCCTTTCAATACCCATTTCATGCATGCATGTAATATCATATACATATACACATGCACACTTATGCGTGTATATATATATATATATATATATATATATATATTTCACATACTAGCATGAGTAAATATAACAATTTATCATGCTGTCAAGTAAACACATAACAAATAATCACATATTATTTACCTCAGGTGATAATCAAGATCCAGTTATCACAATTTATATATTAAAAAGTTTTTATTTATATATACATATACACACTCACACATGTGTGTGTGTTTTTTTTGAGGAGGATGATAATAAAATAAGAACCATAAAAATGTTACAAATTTATAAGAATTGATACAAAAAATATTTTTTTTGCATTATACTTATCACCAAAAACTATGATTTAGGATATTATTTTACATATTTTTGTTCACTTTATGAAAAAATTACATGTGAGTTTTTTTTTGTTCACTTACACCATCTCCAACCAAAACTAAAATATTTTATTTATCAAACTTTATGATTCATCATCTCCTCCTCATATACTTGTAATGTTTTGTCAAACTTTCTTCTTTCTATCAATGTGAAATAATCAAATATTTGAGAAATTTTATGAAAAAAATGATGTCTAAATGTCAAATCTAACTAAAAAGATTTTCGTATATTCAAAAGCTCCTTATTATTTACTCATATTATTTGTGAATTTATTTTGTCTCTATCATTGTAAGATTATCAACTTACCACTACGATCCAAAATTTGAGAAATTCTCAAATTTCATTGTATACATCATTTACACTTGGTTATATTTAACAATAAATACATTTTTTTGCAAAAAAAAGATTGAATTAAGATGATTCAACTCTATTAGTTTAATCAAAGATTTTTTTTTGGAAAAAGTGACTAAATTTTAAATTTAACCTACCAAAAACTTTTCAAATTTTAATTAATTATCTCTTCCTTTTATACTAATAACATTTGTCTTACACTTGGTTATATTTAACAAATAAATTCATCTTTTTTTGCGAAAAATGATTCAACTCTAAGTTTAATCAAAGATTTTTTTTGGAAGAAAAGTGACTAAATTTTAAATTTAACCAACCAAAACTTTTCAAATTTCAATCAATTATCTTCTACTTTTAGACTACTAACATTTACCAAAATTTATTTTATCTATTAACATGAGATAACCAACTTCTTAAAAAATATGGTGGCTGAAAGTTATATTTAACTAACCCAAACCTTCAAATTTCAACACTTCATCTCCTCCTTATATACTCATACTATTTGTGAGACTTTTTTTCCTCTATCAATGTAAGATAATCAACTTAACACCACAATCCAAGATTAGAGAAAACATCATTGTGTCACATCATTTACCTTCGGTTGTTCCTTTTGTATATATATATATATATATATATATTGATATAACATATAATGCATTTTTAATCATCATGCAAATATATATATATATGCATTGATGTAAATAAAATTATATATAATTTTATATATTTGTAGATTTAATTTTCCTTTATAAAATAATGAAAATGGAGTTAAAAAAAATTGAAAAATGAAAGAGTTAACAATTAATGTGTTGATTGTATATTAAAAATAAATCAAAATAATGAGAAAAAAGATAAATAGAATAAAAATGTTCTCATTGAACAACATTTTGGTTCTTCCTTTAATATATATAGATGATTTTATGTTTTTATTTAAGCTATTTGTTGTTATTAATGTGTTGTGTTTTTTTTGCAGGTTTTTTTTATCGTAGATATCGTTGTTCTTCCTCCATAAAATTCATGTGAGAATTGTTACATTTTATATTTATGATTTGTGTGAGTTATTTGTTGTTGATAAGTGTTTCTTATTCCATGTTATTATATTTTGTTAATTATTATTGCATTTGTTTTTCTATGCATTATATTTTGTATTTTTGTTATGTAGAATGTTTTTATTGTCCATACCGAATGTTATTCCTCTATAAACTTTTATGGGTAACAAATATTACATCTTAATTTATGATTTATGTGGATTATATGTTATTGACGAATGTTTTGTTCAAAGATTTATTCTCTATTATATTTTATTGACTATGATTCTTTATCATCTTTATTTTTGGAAGTTATTTATGTTGTGTGAGTGTTTTTTTTATGTGTCTTTTTATTTTGCTTAATTTTGTTTTATTAATATTTTGTATTTATTCAAGTTTTTTGTACAATAATCAGATTATGATTAAGTGTGATCTATATGGAGTTTTGTTATTATAAATTTTTTTTCTCCATCTTTTATATTTATAGAGCTTCTCAATTTGTATTTTTTATGTCATTCTTTGTATTATGGTTATTAATAAACCAATATATATATATATATATATCATGTGACTGTCTGTTATTTAAAAGAACACTTAAAATGATGTTTATGTATTTATTTATTTGAAAACAAATAAAATGTGATATTCATGTGATTTTTTGTAGTGTATTTGTTTGCTTTTATTAAATTATTTTTATTATATGATATATGTTCTTTGTTTTATTATGCTTAAAATTATTTAAATTTGTTTAAAGCTTTATTTATTTATTTATTTAATATCATATTTAAAATACATAATGAAAAAACGATGCTATTGGGATAAACTGATTTTGCTATGTAGGCGGTGGGATTAAAGTCTTTGTATGAGAAAGAGAAAATTTTAATTTTTTTTATATATTTGGCAATCAAAAAAAAAATTGTCCTGTTTAATATTTTGAAGAGATTTATTTAATGATGGTTTAAAGTTTTAGTTACGTATTAGAATAATTGATTGTAACATATCAACAATTGGGAGGATAACAACATGAACAAAAAATTATAAAGGTCAATAGATTAATCATTATATTAATATTCTATAACTCTAATAAAAGAAAATAATATATGCATGAACTGACATTGTAATATTTCAATATTAGTGTGATTTTTTTTTTCTAAAAAAATTATCATCACCGCGCAACGCGCGGTGCACAAAACTAGTATCTATTAAAAGAAAAACCAAGAGGTGTTGATGTAGCATTATGAGAATTGGGTATTGAAGTGTTGGTGAATTATGGTTGAGTTTGAGATATCTACATTAGTGAAGAGTTGAAAGATTTGAACAAAATAAAGTGTACAAGAAAGGTGGATTGGATGCATTTGTGTCAAATAATGAGGTTTGCCTGTAACACCCCATTCAATACATTGCATGTAACACATACTTCATACAGAAGAAATACATGTTTATATACCATTCAGGTCTCTTAGTACAAGAATTTACCATACCAAATACATGTCTCAAAAATTCAAAATACATTTCTTGTACTAATCAACGTTCATCAACCAAAACTATACATCAGAGACAAATCTTCATGTAGAAAATGCATATAGGAAAATATAACATTTTCTCCTTTCCCTTACCGTCTGTACCTCCTGCAACACATACTTAAAATCATAAAACGAGGGTTAGACCGAAAGGTCTAGTGAGTTACCCTATTTATGATATTGCAGGGTGAAATCACCAAAACCTTTATGAAATACAAATCTTCATATAAATAACAAATATGTGAGCAAGTGAGCATATGATACCAATACTTTTCACTTTTTAAGCAAATTTCTCTGCTGACAAATAATACATCAAATCCTAAACAAGATTGTACTAATCAGATTATCATGATGCCACTTTTAAACCTTTCGAATCAAATAAGGTTAATTTAAAGTTTCAGGCCAAACCTGATATCTTCTCTTCAATAACATCCAAACTATGCTTTCTAATAAGAACCCTGATCCTAAACCTTTAAGTCACAAAGAAATAAAGATTCCAGACCACTGTAATCTTAAAGAAAATAATAGTAGGAGTTATATTACATAACATACTCACAAATGCCACCCTTATATCCAAATGTACACCTTTTCTTGATATGCCACCCTTATCCCATGGTATACCTCTCCTTGATATGCCACCCTAATCCCATAGTACACCTTTCCTTGATATGCCACCCTTATTTCCTCATCAAAACATTTCACAAAAACAATTCCAAATAGACCGCATTCAAAGGAATTATTATCAGTTCAAAATTATCAAAATTCTCATTTTCTTGTTAAATTAACAATTTTATCAATCATGCACAAGACATAAATGCAAATTCGGTCAACATAAACTTGGCCGTAATTCATCTCCGGTCAAGTCTTAGCCGGTTTACCAAATCCAGACAACATATCGCCTAAGGCCTATCCGATTTAACACTCAGAATCAATTCCAACACTTTTGTCCGGTTAACAAATTCAGACAACACTGTATCCTCCTTTGACCGATTTAAAATAATCCGATCACCACATGACCGTATTCATACTTCTTCATTCGAAATACTTGATCATAATTCAAGATTTATAAATCGCTCATCATATAAACTGGTTAACACAAATAGTCGATTTACCTTTAAACCGGTCAAAGCATGTCCGGTTTAGGTCTTATCCGCTTAACCCTTATCCGGTTTACATACATATATTGCTCAAACCTTGACCGGATCATGCCTTAGATCACACAACCTTTGTCCGATTTAGGTCTTATCCGGACAACACTTTAACTAAACTTAAAAAACTTCAATAAAACATATAATTCAAAGTGTTTTGAAAGCATTTTAACTACTCACCTTATTAAAGCCTTTTTGAAAATCAGATGAAACTATCTTCAAGAATAAGCAATCCGATCAACTTCCCTCTCTTTCTAAATCGATCAAGTTTTCTCTCCAAAAATGGCAAGAGAGCAAAAATGGTGGTTTGACCCCTCCTTTTATACTTTTCCTTTAGAGAAAGTCGGCTACTATAGCTGTACACCACTTGCAAAATAATCAAGTAACCATTTATATATTTATATATATATATATATAATCAAGTAACCATTTATATATATATATATATATATATATATTAGGACCTGTAAATTCAGCTTTGGTATTTGAACTCTTACTCTGAATGATCTCTAGGACGATTACAGTGTAGCGAAAACAATGATAAGAACAAAACAGAGTAATTAACCAAGAACACACAGATTAATATGAAGAAGATGAACGCAATAGAATAGCTTCAAAGGATTTTCAATTGATTGAAAATATAGACGATTACAATACGGAAGCACACTGAATACAAAGGCCTAAACTGCTATTTATACTAGATCCTAACGACTTTTCTGACATGATCTAGAAAGTGAAATCATCTAAGCCGTCCAAATAAAGTCTATTAAAATCTAGTCACGTGAGAAACACATGCAGCTAACAACCTTTGAAAAACAGCAGAACAGGATCTTAACAGAAGACGAATCCACAGACCCTCTGTGAGCCATCTCAGAGGCTCTTCTATAGTAGACTTGTAAGATCTTATTATCAGAGGACCATTTTCTAGAACCTCTGTGAGAGACATCAGAGGTTCTGTTGAACTTTACTTGCAAGATGAAACAGCTTCTGTTGCTGGTCCTCTATTGTCTTCTGTGGAAGATACCCTTCTGTCAACACTTGCAGAATACTTTTTCATACTTTTACATGAAGTAAATATTAGAGCTAACAATCTCCCCCTAAGTATGAAAAAGTAAAATTGGACAAAAGGATGCAAGAAATGACTAATTGAAAGAATTACAAGAGGAGATTAAACTCATCCTCTAAAAAGAATTACATGAAAGAAATGAATAGAAAAATTTGTTGCTCAGGCCTATACTATTATAGAAGATTAGTCCACCGCAGAGTCTGGATAGTCATCTACGGCAAATTACAGATTTGACTTGATGGTTCTGTAGACCTTGAATATCCACTCTCTGAAGGAGACTTGAACTTTGATTGCATCCAGAATACCAGCCACTTCGTCCGCCCTTAGATGCCCTCTGTGCACCTCTGCTGCTACTAGGTTGAACACCCACTCAAGAGTCTCTTGCCTCTGTCGAATCAAAGAAACTTAGAATCTCATCCTTATCCATGAAAACAAACCCAAAGATGGGATTTTGGACAATGGTGTTCGGATGACATCTAAGTAACCAACTTGGCCTGTTCTTTGGAGGGGAAATCTTTAAATCTGTTTGGGCCAACCTCATCGTGATCTCGAAGTCCTTCTGGCTGTAGTATTTTACTTGAGCGTGCATTACTTCAATCAGCCTTCTGAGGGAAGTCGAATAGCTTGACCTCCTCTCCATGTACTTGTTAAGAATTTTGTGCAAGAAGATAAGGTCAAATACACAGAGGTTGTGGAGGTCAGCATCTGTGAACGTGTAGAGGTTACCATCATCCCTCTTCACCACATATTGAGCATAAAGCACCGTCTTCTTCAGCATAGTCCTTGGAGATATGGTTTCAAGAGAAGTTATCACGTGCTCTGAGAAGTTCTGCTTGCGTGGCCCTGTGAGCTTTGAGAAGTGGAACTTTGCAGCGGCAAAGGGCATTCCTGTAAGCTCTGGATCGTAAGGGGGCTCTGTGTCCATAGCAGAGTAACGCCATCGCAGAATCTCCTCCACAGTGGTTACAGGCTCTGTGCGCACTTGCTGCATGGGAATTTTGCTCATCGATTCAAGGATATCAGTAACCCTTCCCACTGTGGCAGATTCTGGTATTCTGGTTTCTTCTTCTTCTAGTATCGGCCTCTGGATGGACCCCTCTGGTAGGATTGGCTTGACAGTTCCTACCAGAGCGTCAAATGTACCCGTGGACGTTTTCTCCTTCGCCATTTTGGAGGAAGAGCCTTCTCCAGCTCTGGGGATGCGGGCTCTGCCCTTTCTTGCTGGTGCCTCTGCCAAAGACGCCTTTAACGCTTGAATGAGTTCTGGGTCGTCATACTCTTCTTCATTTATCTTCTCTGGCGTCTCAGAGCTTGACCCCTTCTGTGGCGACTCCTCCACAACTTTACCCTTGCCTTTCCCCTTAGGCTCTAGAGATTTATATTTTGAGAACAGGGCAGCTGCAGAGTCCACTATCTTTAGTGGTTTGGCAGAGGTTGTCTTCTTAGGCTCTTCTACTCTCTTCTCTGTCTTCTTCTCCCCCTCATGACGATCATGGTCATCACCTCCTTGATCGTCATGGATTTTGGTTGCTTCTGCTTTGCAAGTGGTAAGGGAAGCCTTCTTCAATCGCCTCACAATCCTGATAGCCACCTTCTCCATTTTCTCGATCACCAACTCAGCGTTCACATAAGCGTTGTTTATGTCGATCTTTGAGGCCCACTTCATTTTAGAGAGGCTACGATAGATTTCGCTTTTGACGGAGTCACCCTCTTTGACGAGCTTTGAAGTGCAGTCTCTAATTGATTGGTTGGAAGCTCGGGCTTCTTTGAGGAGTTGGTCTGTATATTTGCACACGAGCTCTCCTAGGGCTTCAACCATTGTATCTAGCTCTCTGCGAGTGGCTAGATGGTTGATGTTTGCCCTGGAGGATTTGGTATCAATCCCATATGTGACTGCAGAGGAGAACATCTGCTTGATCTCATCCTTGAAGGTGGAGTAGTCTGTGTAGCCGGCGGAGATGAAATCAGAAGCAAACTGGGCGGCTACCTCTGATAACTCTATCTTCAGCTTCTGGATTGAGAAAGGGTTGAGAGACAGAGCGTTGAAGGCTTCTGCGAGGTCGTCTTTATGAAGGACAGAGCTCTGAAGGGCTGAAAGAGTCGCCTTGAGTTCTGAAGTTGTAGATGTCAACTCCTTTAGAGCCTCTGTGATTGGAGCAAACGCCTCTGTCAATGCTTGAGAGGTGAACAAGCTTTTCAACTCGTTCAACCTCTGGAATACCGCTGTGGCGAAGGTTTCTAACTCCCCATTCGTCACATAGGCATCCTTGGAACCTAGATCACCAACACATGGTGACCTAGTAGCCTTGGAGTGTGAGGCACCGTCAACGACTGGTTTTTCGAAGTCAGCTCAGGGACTTTCACTGGATCCTCGAACATCTCCTTTTGGAGAGCCTACCAGTGTTCTGTCGATATCTTCCCTAGTAGGTTCAGAGCCTAACTCGGCAGAGGGATCGAGTGCGGACTTTGGGCGTTCTAGACCCTCAGTCTCTGTGACTCTCGCATATGCCTCTCAAGCATACTTTGGTTGGTCACTCAAGTTTGGAGAGGCAACGGATGCCTCTTTGGGTTGTGATGAGTCCTTGGGCGATTGGACTCTTATTTTAAAACCAGCATCCTTTTGAGAGGATGTTGGAGTATGTTATGGTTCCCGGGCTATGCGTTCGACAGAGGACGAAAGAGTGTCCTCTGCGAGGTTAGCTTGGGTTGGGCTCAGCGTGTGCACACCTTTTTCAATAGGGGATTCCTCTAGAACAGGGTCCCTAGAAACGTAGGTTGCACTGGGAGGGGGGCTAGGATGTGTGCCTTCGGCATCTTTTGCTCCCTCTTCTATTTCCAACTCTTCCTCTTCGTCGTCTAATATGACCTCTGTCCCCAAATCAGCTACTTCCGTAGGCGCTTTAAACTCCTGTTGAATTTGGAAGATAACATCTTTTATCTGCTCTGTTGGGGACTCCTTGTGAACCACTTTGCGCAACCTTCTGCGCTTTGGAGCAGCCTCTGCAGGGCTTTCTTGTATCACAGCCTCTGTGACCACAACCTCTGTGGGTTGGGCCTTCTTTGATTTCTTCTTTTTAGGCTTTTGCAGAGGACTACTTGGACCCTCTTCTTCTGCTGGTCTCTTCTTCCCTTTCTTATTCTCAGAAGAGTCGACACCCTTTTGAGTCTTCTTAGTCTTCTTAGGTGGGGGACTTGCTACTCTAGGTCTTTCCTCACTCACCTCTCTAGTCTCTGCTGGCTCCTCCCTTCTTTCCTATACTCTCATTTTTTGCACTTTCTCACCTAATGGGATACCTATGCGTGGAGGGGTTTCAGGGACCGGCTCTGGCCTCCTGTATCCACGTCTGTACTTTTTCCTATCTCCATGGCTAAGGTATTTGAGCATGGCTTTCGATAGAGGTCTGGGGCTTTTGTACCCTAGCTCATGCTCTGTTGGGTGGAACTCCTTCATTGGATACAATCTGGCATTAGGCTCKGCAGAGGGCAGCTTCTCTGCAATCATTTCACCAAAGACTAGACCAAAGAACCTCTGTAGGATAAGATTTGGATGGTTGAGGTCCTCTTTGGCCTTCTTCTGTGCCTTCACTTTTGACTTCTCACCCCTCTGTGTC